>NC_083381.1:29720166-30023833 GCF_031755915.1 Ziziphus jujuba | reverse complement strand
TTTATTTTTGTATTATTTATACTAACATGGCAGATTCAAGGGTGAGAAGAGGAGATCCACGTTTAAGAATTAATGAAGAAGAGTCCGTAGGATTCCATGGTGGTTCCCAAGCTACAGGGAGTGGTGAGCAAATGGACATGAGGGCTGTATTGGAGCAATTGCAGCAGATGAATGCTCGACTGGATCATATAGATCAAAGGATGGACAGGATAGAAACATCATAAGGAGGGCCAAGTATAAGGTTAGATGCTCATGGAGGTCGAGGTCGAGGAAGAGGAGGCCAAGGGCGACCAAGAGAGGAAGTCGAGGGAAGTAACTACGGAGATGACTTGGATGAGGGGTTTGATGAACTTTTTGAACCTCAAGAAAGGCCAATCCATGGGATAACAGCAAGGAATGAAGATGATGATATAGGGAATATCAATGTAACATTCCACCTTTCATGGGAAAAAGTGATCCAGAGGCATATTTAGAATAGGAGGAGAGAATGGAGATGATTTTTTATTGTCATAATTATTCAGAGGCCAAGAAGATGAAATTGGCAGCAATGGAGTTTGTTCATTATGCACTCCAATGGTGGACCAATGAGAAAAATACCCGAAGGAGAGTTGGTGATGACTTGATCACTACATGGTGCCAACTGAAAGGAGCCATGAGGAAGCGATTCGTACCATCACACTATCATAGGTTGTTGCATCAAAGGCTTCAATCTTTATCTCAAGGAAATAGGTCTGTGGAGGATTATTATAAAGAGATGGAGATGCTTATGATGAGATTAAGCATGAATGAAGATAGAGAAGCAACCATGGCAAGGTTTCTTAGTGGTTTGAATCGTGAGATAGCCAATCAACTAGAATTGCAACAATATATGGAATTGAAGGAGATGTTACATGTGGCTATTAAATTAGAGCATCAATTTAAGAGGAGGGGTGTAAGCTCATGGTTTGGAGTGTTTCCAATAGTGGAATATCAAATCCAAGTGCTTGGAGAAGCAATCCCATCTATGATTCAAAGCCAAAATCAAAACTGGGAGAAGAAAGCACCAACTGGCCAAAAAGGGAGCCTAAAGCTGAATCTGTCCAAGCACATAACACTAAGAAATAGGCAAGAATTCCATGGAGGACGAGGCCGAGGACGAGGAGGTCGAGAGAGACCGAGAGAGGAATTTGATGAGGAGCCATTCGGTGGAGACTTTGAGGAAGGTATGGATGAAACTTTTGCTGTCCAAGATAGAGCTGGCCATGGGAGATATAGGAGGGAAGATACAGATGATGATTTGGGAAATATAAAGGTTAACATCCCACCTTTTATGGGTAAAAGTGATCCCGAAGCATATTTGGAGTGGGAAGAAAAGATGGAGATGATATTTGACCGCCATAATTATTCAGAGGCTAAGAAGGTGAAATTGGCAGCAATGGAGTTTGTCTATTATGTACTCCAATGGTGGACCAATGAGCAAAACACCCGAAGGAGAGTTGGTGATGACTTGATTAGTACATGGCGACAAATGAAAGGAGCCATGCGGAAGCGATTCGTACCATCACACTATCATAGGTTGCTGCATCAAAGACTTCAATCTTTATCTCAAGGACACGGATCCGTGGAGGATTATTACAAGGAGATGGAGATGCTTATTATGAGATTGAACTTGAATGAAGATACGGAAGCAACCATGGCAAGGTTTCTTGGTGGTTTGAATCGTGAAATAGCCAATCAACTAGAATTGCAACAATATGTGGAATTGGAGGAGATGTTGCAGGTGGCTATTAAAATAGAGCATCAATTCAAGAGGAGGGGTGTAAGATCATGTTTTGGAGGTATTTCCAACAGTGGAAGGTCCAATTTAAGTGGCTGGAGGAACAATCCCATCTATGAAAGCAAGCCAAAGCCGAAAGTCAAAGAAGAAAGTTCAGACTGGCCAAGGAAGGAGACTAGAATCAAATCTGTCCAAGCACCAAAGAACGAGGTAAAATTAGATCCTAAACCTTCTAGAACTCATGATGTTGTGTGTTTTAAGTGCCAGGGAGGAGGACACATCGCTAGCCAATGCCCGAATAGAAGAATCATGGTATTAAAGGGCAATGACGAGCTAGAATCAGAAAGTGAAGAAAGTGAGGATGAAGCCAAGCAAGAGGAGGAGGACTTGGAGGATGAACCTGAAACCTTGCAAGCATCCAATGCTGAATTAAACTTGCTTTCTAGGAGAGTACTTGCTGCATACAAAGATGAGGATGAAATTCAAAGAGAGAACATCTTCCACACCCGATGTGAAATTCAAGGTAAGATTTGTAGTATGATTATTGATAGTAAAAGTTGTACTAATGTAATAAGTAACCTTGTAGTTGATAAATTGGGCTTAAAAACAATAAAACATCCTGAACCATATAGATTACAATGGCTTAATGATAGTGGTGAGATGAAAGTAAACAAACAAGCCAAAGTAAAATTTAATATAGGTAGATATGAGGATGTAGTTTTATGTGATATTGTACCCATGATTGTTGGACATATACTATTAGGTAGACCATGGCAATTTGATAAAGATGCTACTCATTTTGGTTGAGAAAATAGTATTGTTTTCAGGTTTAAAGGAAAGAAGGTCAAGTTGGAACCATTATCTCCTAAAGAAGTTTATAAAGACCAATTACAAATGCAACAAAGGAGAGAAGCCGAAAAGCTCAAGGAAAAAGCAAGTATGGCACCAACGGCTTCACCATCCTTTCAAGAAGGTAAGAATGAGGTTGCTGATCAAGGTAAGGTTTCTAAAACTCATATTGAGTGGAAAGATCAAGGAAAAACCGAAAGAGAGGGGAAAGAAAGTGGCAAACCCGAGAGCTTGGAGAAGGAAGGGAAATCCGAAGGTTTGTGCCAATCCGAGAGAGAAAAAGAAAAAGAAAGAAAAGAAAGGTCAAGTAGCAACTTTTATTTGAGTTTAGGGGATATTAATAAGGTTATTGAGTATAAGAAACCTTTGCTGGTCATGATTTATAAAGAAAATTATTTTAATGATCAAACTAACTTTGAAGAACTTGAATTGCCAAGTTCAATAATTTCTCTTTTGAAGGAATTTAGAGAAGTCTTCCCAAATGAAATTCCAAGTGGACTACCATCCAATCAAGAGGGAAAAGGTGAGCTTGCTATCCAAGGTAAGTCTTCTAATACTCAGGTTGTGTGGAAAGATTTTAATAAAACCAAGAGTGAGGAAGGTGAGATGGCATTGAGTGAGAAAGGAAAAGGAAGACAAGAAAGGAAGAATAGAAATTTTTATCTTAGCTTTGGTGATGTTAATAATGTAATTATGAATAAGAAATCATTGTTGACCATGAATTTTAAAGATACTTATTTAAAGATGTCTTTATTGCATAGAACTTTATCTGCATTGTTGAGAGCTTTACTTAATGGCAATTTGAAAATTTGGGAAATATTGTTTGCTAACTTTAAAAAGTGTAATTTTTACCATAATGAGCATGTATTTCTAGATTTTGTTGTAATAGTATTTGACCCAGGAGAATTGGTTTGATTGCACTTACGAAAGGAAAGGTTTCCTAAACAAAGAAAGTCAAAGCTCATGGCGCCTATAGATGGACCTTTTCAAGTTTTGGAGCCGAATAACAAGAATGCCTACAAGCTTGATTTACCGGGTGAGTATAACATGAGTGCTGCATAGATCTTGTCCATACTCGAAGATACAAAGCCTATTCTAAGCATCTAAGTGGTGGAAGCTGATACGGACCCGGGTGACGGTTTTGGTACATTTTTGGAGACCGGGAAGCATGAAATGGTTCCAATGCTTTATGGGTTCAATACATATGCCTAATAGGTCATGGAATCAAGTTAAATCAGCCTCAAATGCAATCAAAAAGGGCTTGGACGGACAGCATCAACAATTTGGCCGAATTTGCTGTATTGCTTGCTGGCTTTACTGTATTTTACTGTATTAGCCTTTTCTTATTTTTCCAAGCATGGGCAACGTGTGGGACTTCATATTCAGCTTATTTGGCATCCTAAAAAGAATCTAGAAGCTGATTTTAAGCTCAAAGAGGTCAAAGATTGATCAAAGTCAACTTGATCAAAAGGCTAGCATTTTTAGTTTCCTAATTTGTTTTTACTTTTTGTTTTAGGAAACTACCATTACTTTTTGTCTTTTATTTATTTATTTTCTGGACAAATAACTTTAGGAAGGTTTTTATTTTATTCTTTCCATTGTAAATTAATTAATTCCTAATTTAATATAAAGGAATTAATTAATCAAACTTAGATTAGGAAAGGAAGTATAGTTTCGGCCAACTAGGTTTCTTTATGTGTGTGGCCAATTTTTCCTAGGGTTTTTAGGGTTTATTTTGTTTCTTTCAAACCTATTTAAAGGCTTATTTTTCAATAAGAATACAACTTTGATTTGATTAAGAAAATACTTGTGAGATTAATTATCTCTTTGTTCTTTGAGAACACCTAAAACACCATTAGAGAATTGGTTGTTTTAGCTTGACTTATCAATAGGTTTTCCATCCCCTATTGTGGCGTCTTCATTATACCAAGGTTTCTAACCACAGGTTGGTTAGGGGCTGAGGTCCATTCCATTAGAACTTGAACTTAATTAAAGATCCGAGCTAATATAATACGGGTTTAGGAGCAGGTCGTCCTAGGTTCGTATCACAAGGGTGCTGAGATGAGATGAAGTTTTGTTTTTTTGTTTTTTCTTTGTATTTTTTAAGGGTGCTGAGATAAAGCTTCCTTTATTTTTTCCATGGCAAGTTTTGGTTTTTTGTAAACAAATCAAATCAAACATAAAAGTTTTTTTTGTAAAAGGTTAGACAACATAAAAGAAAAGCTTTTTAGGTAAACAAATCAAACACCAATAACATACAAAACTACATGGTAATAATTTAGAGAAGGTCATATGAAAGAATAAAGCAAAAGGTCATCAAGTTATTTTCTCTCATGGACATAATAAAATCCATTTCCTCCAAATCATAGTTAACATAGAAAAGCTGCATTAGGAGGATAAAATGCTTTAAATTTTTTTTTTTTTTTAAAGTAAACCAAGATATAGTAGTCTATTTAGACTTTGAATATATGAAACAACTTACATAATATATTAAACAATATGTGAACAAAACTATGATGCACATTATATGTTAGTCTACATAATTATGAATTTTGGGGGCAAAGATATTGCACACGTGATATACATTATGAGCTAATTCACTTAGAATTTTGCTTTAGCTAGTTGATGGACAATATGTCAATGTCACCATTCATATGACCTTGTAATGCAAATAAACAAAATAAAACTTCAAGTTAAATAGAATATACAATTATGAAACCAAACAAAACATACAATTCTTCCAAAACTTCAATTTCTATTTTCCACAATTCAATCTTCAATCTCCATACTTCTAGCATACAAAAAAACACATAACATATAATTATTCCAGCATACAAAATCCACATTCCTCAGCATAAAAAATTCACATTCATCCATAGTTCATCAAAAATAAACACAAAATTAGGGAGAAAAATTTAGGCTATGTACCTTTGAAAATTTATGCCACTGCCCAAATTTAGTCAGTCCTTCAATTAACTAGTTCTTCCTTTCTTCATATGTGAGCTTCTTTAAGTTGAACCTGTCAAACAAAGAAAGAGAGCAACTATCGTCAGATTCTTCATTTATAAAAGGAAAAACAAACAAAGAAAGTCATTCATGTAACCAAGTAACTAACTTTTTTTTCTTCTAATGTTATATGATCAAACCTAGCTACAAAGAGAAACTAAAGGCAGTTTAATCTCAAATTAGAACAAAATAGAATAGTTATATTATACATAGTATATATAACCACAATTGCATATTATCAGTATAACTCAGCATTTAGCATATATAACCAAATTCTCTCTAACATGCTCGTTATTTGCATGTTAAGTTATACACAAAATGCATTTATTAAAGACATTGTATTGATTGCCAGTTCACAGATATTGGCACGAAAAAGTAAGTTGGAGCTCATTGTTTCTATACCAAAGAAAGAAGAATAAAATGAGGGGGATTAGACCCCCATAATCATTCATCACACCATCAACACATGTAACAAATCTAATATTGATCTTGAACTTCACCAGTAACAAAAAAACATGCATGGCATTCTCCAATGGCCTTCCATGCCAATGTTCAATAAGAATTCGAATTTCAAAGGAGACAATTCCATTTCTTTGATCAAGAAATACATATTGTCTCTTATGTGTACATACATACATACATATATATATATATAAATAAACATGACAGATAAAAATAAGAATATCTAGGATTTGACTGTAAGGCATTTCAAGGTAATCCTTTTCAGTCATAATTTGTGAGTGTTTTATCCTTCATTATACTCATTCGTAGATAGCTTCCAACATTTATAGCATTTTCCATGCCATTGATGGAATTTTTTCACTGGTATTTGAATTTGACATGTTTATAAGTTTGAAGGTGTTACTTGACATGGAAATGTTTCCTGTGTTACTTTTAATTATATCTTATGTTATTTGTCTTGCCTTTAGGAAATTCATAGAATGTACTTGCGGACATCCTTTTAGCATATTTTTCTGACTCTTTTAGTTCCTAAAGATGTATGAAATTAGATATTAATTTTTGAAACGAATTTGGGTGAATGCCCCTATTTTGAAAGCTTTAATGAAAAATAACCCCCCCTTGTGTTGATATGCATATATGTTAATGAAATGTACCTTCTCCCTTCCAAAATTTTTTTTTATTTACCCTCTTATACCTATTTTATCCTTTAAAAAAATTAAAAATGACTTGAGTGTCTTTTTTTAATATTTATATTTTTCTGGCAGTCTGGATTAATATTTGTTGAAGGTTGGCCATCTACTCAATGTATTGATTGAAATTGGTATTTTTTTGATGTTTTGGAGATTTGGGCATCGTTTAGGAAATCAGTCTATGAGATTGGATTTTGGTTCTATACAATTCATAGAGAGGAAGGGATATTATTGGGTATGAGCTATTGCCTCAATTGTTAGATTTGAACATTTATACTTCATTTTATGGATACTCTAGGTATTTAATTATTTTCTTTGAAACTTGTATGGTAAATATTGTAACCAACTGCAGATATTTCATTTGATTTCATCCAGGTATCAAATTGGTCTTCGTTTTAGTGAAGGTGTCTCGTATGCTTTTAATGCTGCCATTAAAGTGCATTTACCAATTGTGGTGCCAATTGGTGTTCGAGATTTTGACATTGATGGAGAACATTGGGTCAATTCGGGATTGATACCAACAGAGCCTTTTGTAGGAGCTATAATATTCTCTAGTTGTTATTCATAAAACACTTGTACAATTTTCTCTTACTAATTCAAATTTAGATTTTAGTTTTTGTACATGATTCTCGTGTCTAGATGATGTGTAAGGATCCAATTTCATTATTAAATTCTCCATATTATTTGCGATGTGGAAAAGCAATAAATAAGAAGGATGAAAATTTAAATGGATGGTAATTAAGTTCTTAAATATTGGCTCTCTAGTTTCTGACCATTTGAACTTGTTTGAATGGTATGCATTGAAATGTAGTTAGTTTTAGATTGTAGACTATTCCCAGCTTGCAAGCTTCTTCCAATCACTTTTAAAATACGACTCCATGGTAGTATGTCCAAACGAGAGTTGTCAGGAGGCAATTAATTGTGCACTTCTGAAAAATATTTAAATAAATGGATATGAAAGTGCATAATAAATGTAACAGTCTCCCATTTCTCATCTATCCTCATTTCTCATTAACTGTCAAATAAAGTGGAAAATATTTAAACAAATTTTTTTACCATCTCCCATTTCTCATCTACCCTCATTAACTTCTATCCCTCTCTCTTACTCTCCCTTCTACCACATTCAATGAATCCTGTGTGTCTCCCTCTCTCTTTCTCTTTTGTTGGTTACGTACCTTTCAGCCTTTCTTTGCACTAACCAACCATTGCAGAGAACACAATACCACCTACAGTTCAGTTCACTCTCCCTGCATACCCCCAACTTTTTGTGATAACAACAAGACTAAAAATCTTCATTATGGAGCCCATAGACTTCAAAAGGGTGTAATTAAAGTGTACGTTTGTGTGGATCAGGGTTAAAGATTTTTTGGTATGTGTATATATATATATATAAATATATGTACAGATATGTATATATTTTTCCCTTATATTGGATTCATTGTATGTCACGTTTTGACATGATATATAAGTGCAAGTTCTATGTTGGTACTATTTTATGTAAAACAATCCACAAATGGTTTGGAAAATTCCATTTGAAAATTACAACCTCTGTTCGTTACATACGTTCCATTGGTAATTACGAAACACTTGTTTGTTGGAAAATTTAACGGCTGTTCCATCGGAATATTTAATTTTCCATTTTCTGAAAGCAAACTGATTGGACAATCGAATTTGTCCACTTTGATAATGTTATTGTATACGAATGACATTGTAAATGTAACTATATTTATGATGTTGAACAAAATAATCCACCGAACACCACATTGTCAACATTGCATCCATTCAAGCTAACGTCATGTTATGATTTAGCACATGTGCCACAAACTAGACATCTTAATCTTCTTGATTCACTATGTCTGTCAGGAGTAGCTATTCTACTAGGCGTTAATATGCAACATTTAAACATAATTGTTTGGCTTATTTTCTATACTCATTTACTGAAAATGCATTTGTATTTTTTCATTACTTTTGCTTTAGGATTATAGTTAAACCTTCCAGCAAAGATTCTACGACTGCAATTATTTTTAGTCATACGACCTCACGAATTACCACAAGCTTGTGACAAGGACATACTTATTATGTTTTGAATTGGTAAACCCTTTGTGCTCAAAGTCATAAATTTCAGTTCTACTATTCTATGATGGAAGATGAAGTGTATGTTCTGAAGGTACTTGGAGATACCAACGTCAAAGAACAAAGATTAATTGTACGTTGGCAGAACTTGAAGATGTTTTCTACAGCGCTTTCAACTTAGATTCTACACAACATCAATTAATCTTCAAGTTTATATACCATGTGTATTTGTCATGTGAGCCGTACGTTGTGGAAAATGAGGAAAACCTACAAAGTTTTATAGAAGAGTATAGTTCACACAGACCTCAAGACAGATCTCCACTTATTGTCATGTGTTATCAAGGGTTCCACAGAGTATTAATATTAAAAATATTAAAACAATTACCTCAGAGATAGCCATTCAAGGGTGATGGGATGAGATGAAGTTTTATTTTTTTGTTTTTTCTTTGTATTTTTTAAGGATGCTGAGATATAGCCCGCTCAAGGGTGCTGAGATGAGATGAAGTTTTGTTTTTTTTATTTTTTCTTTGTATTTTTTAAGGGTGTTGAGATAAAGCTTCCTTCGTTTTTTCCACGGCAAGTTTTGGTTTTTTGTAAACAAATCAAATCAAACATAAAAGTTTTTTTTTTTTGTAAAAGGTTAGACAACATAAAAGAAAAGCTTTTTAGGTAAAGAATCAAACATAATTTAGAGAAGGTCATATAAAAGAATAAAGCAAAAGGTCATCAAGTTATTTTCTCTCGTGGACATAATAAAATCCATTTCCTCCAAATCATGGTTAACATAAGAAAGCCGCATTAGGAGGATAAAATGCTTTAAATTTTTTTTTTTTTTAAAAGTAAACAACCAAGATATAGTAGTGTATTTAGACTTTGAATATATGAAACAACTTACATAATATATTAAACAATATGTGAACCAAACTATGATGCACATTATATGTGAGTCTACATAAATATGAATTTTGGGGGCAAAGATATTGCACACGTGATATACATTATGAGCTAATTCACTTAGAATTTTGCTTTAGCTAGTTGATGTACAATATGTCAATGTCACCATTCATATGACCTTGTAATGCAAATAAACAAAATAAAACTTCAAGTTAAATAGAATATACAATTATGAAACCAAACAAAACATACAATTTTTCCAAAACTTCAATTTCTATTTTCCACAATTCAATCTTCAATCTCCATACTTCTAGCATACAAAAAAACACATAACATATAATTATTCTAGCATACAAAATCCACATTCCTCAGCATAAACACATTTACTCCTACATATATCTATACATTGATATTTAAAAGATATGTAAGGATGTGGAGTGAGAAAGTTTGACCATACAAGAGTCTCTCATGTCCCATATGCATCTGGTGAGGTTTACATCCTGCACATATCTATATATTATTCTTTCCACAAAAAGAGAACAAAGATCGATCTAAAAAACTTTGACAATGCAGCTACATGGTAACTTAACAGACACAAGTAATTTTGACTCACTAGTTCACAGTTGACCAAGATATTGGTGAATACCACATACGATCAAGAAAAGAGTACCTATAATCACATGAAAACCATGAAAGCTAGTTGCTAAGAAAAAGGTAGAACCATAAATACTATCCGAAATAGTGAAGGGTGCTTGATAATATTTCATTCCTTGAAAGCCAGTGAATACTAAAGCTAGTGAAACCGTAGCTATAGAATACCCCAAAGGGAATTTTGCTCTACTTCCCTCAATCTTCACTTTACACCACACCGACTCCCCTTTCATCATAAAGCATGGAATAAGACCAGGGGGGAATCTCCATGGGAATCCAAAATTGCATCTATCATGGTACAATGAGGATGAGTTTATCTCCAACAGAAAATCCACGAACTCTATTGTTAAGTTCGATCCAACTGTGCCCAGGACCCTTTTTCACTTCTAAGTCTCTTAGTCTCTTCCTCACTTCCATCTTCTCATTCCACTCCCAACATATATGTTAGGTAAAATTAAATATGCAGGTATTTGCTTAGGATTTAAACTAAATGTCTTCTCTGCTAGACAGTATTATATAATGTTAAGACATTCAAACACAAGACCAGATAACATTCAATAATTATCAACCTCACAAAAATTTAAACTTTAAGACATATACGTTTTAGCAAGAATGAAATAGTAAATGGGATGCTTGTTGTTTATTTTTATCATTTCTCTATTCACTACCATTATTATGGTTCTTTTAGTCTTTGCTCACCAAAAAAAAAAAAAAAGGGGGGGGGGGGGGGGGGAATGGCCTAAAATGGGGTCTACAATCAAAAAATGAAATAGCAATAAATGATTGAAATAAAAATTGTAAAGCCTTGAGAAAATGTTCGACCAATAAGTGGTGGGTTTTGAATTTTTTATCAAAAAAGTGCAGGGAGGTGTACCATAAATGTTTACAGTGTCCTGGGGTGGTTCCTTATCAGATTTCTTCACTGTGAGATCAGCATAGACGATAGTATGAATTATCTTGTGCAATTCTTCAAGGTTGCCTTAATTCCTCTTTCTATGTACTCACCAAAGGATTTCACTAAAAAAAAAAAGAAAAAAAAAAAGAAACCAAGTAAGAACTTCAAATCTGATTTTGACAGATGCATACAAACAAACAATAGGTGGGTTTGAAAAGAGAAATAAAGAAATGATTACCAAAAGAAGAATTAAAAATAGAGAAGGATTACTAGGAGAAGGATCAAAGTTTGTGATAAATGAAAAATGAAGAACATGAACAAACCCAACAAATAATCTCGAATAAACCTAACCCTTGAACTAAAACCCAAAAATTTCAACAAGATAAACTTACCAATGATTGAGAGAGAGAGAGACGGGATCGTACCCACAGAGAGAGAGAGAGAGAGAGAAGAGATCTTAGAGCTGTTTTGTCTTCCTCTTTTCTTCATAGTTCATTCTAGTTCAAGGGAAAAATGGACCATTTTCCTTCTATTTTTCTTTTGATATTTGAAAAGGATACTTTATGAATATTGAAAAATGAGAGGGCAAAAGAAAAATATTGAGAACCGTGTGGGTAAATTTCCTTAAGGGTCTTCCAATAGGGGTATTGGACCAAATTCCCCTTATATAAAAAACACCGTCGAGAGGGAAAGGGAAAGGCCATCTAAGAGATTGAAAATTTTGAATAATTTAGGGCTTTTTTGTAAAAGAAAATTGGCTTTTACTATCTTAAAGGCATTTGGGCCCTCTTTTTATATTATTTTTGGATTGGAGCACTTACTCTTTTTTTTTGGGACATTGGACTTAGAAAAAAAAATTTAGGAATTTTGATAGATGAGATTATACAAAAAGATATCGTTTTGGACTAAACAAAATAGTTGCAACTCTTTATTGTCACTATTGGTAATTGATTAGTCAACATGGACCTTTCCAATGATAGTTTGTAAACCTTTGTCACAATTGGATTCGAATATTTTGGGGTAAAATTTGAAGCCAAGAAATTTTCAAGGCAACAGTGACAACAATTATATGATAATATGAACATTGTCACTAAATCTATGATATAGTGAGGGAAAACTATTTTGTGTTTGGCCTCCAAAGTTAGCTGTATGTAAACTACGCAATAAAAATTAGTATTTTAATATACATTGCATTGTTGATGTTATATTCGATGACCATGTAAATCGTGCAATAGATCCCATATAGGAAATGGAGTAGTTTATATTTTTAGGTGGGTGGTAAATTTTTAAATTATATTTTGAGATTATTTATCTGTATAAAGTTTTGGTAAAGGTGTGTATATATATATATATGTTTATTTATGATAATTATGAAATTTTAGCAAGGAAATTGTGATATTTGTCAAGTTGTAAATATTTAGTTACGGAGATATGATTATGAGTTTTTAAAAGGTGATTATCAATTTGAGCGGTTGTTCTTAAAAGGCCTAATGAATTCCTAACTGGAGGATCTCTTTTAATTGATTCTTCTATTACATTGTAATATTTTACATCATTGAATGAACTCATTTGAAAACAATTAGATGATGACAAAATAATCAAGATTGAGATTCCTTACTTCTATTTGACAATATATGAATAGTTTTTTGATTTTGGCTAAGTGATTTTTGAATCTTTTCCTTAGAATAAATAGAATAAAATGGAATGGTATGGTTTGACCTATTATCAGAAATCAATCCTAAACCTAACTGATCATTCCTTTTTTTAATATATAGAATATGGAATTTCACAAAGTTGAGTTAGCAATTCTTGAATCAGACCATTTGTATTTCAACAAAGGAAGCGTGGGCCTCATTGACAAAAGAAGGTTTTTTTTTTTTTTTTTTTTGGTTTTGTTTTTTTTTTTTTTTGTCTTTGTCCCAATTCAACACTAAACAAGTTTGATCTAATTGAATGCTTGTGCCAGAAATTCCTCGAATTGATTTGCCATTTCAATAAAGAATATAATTTACAACTATAACTTCTAGATTATCAGTTTCTTCGAATACGTCCTGGTGGAAAAGTGTTTCTAAACCATCCGCTATGTCATATATGATTATGGGGGGAACCAAAACAAAATATTTTCTCTAGGTAGGTGTTATCCATTGGACATAGATCCAATTTTTAAATTTTTTATGACTCCTTAAATTGTTTTTCCTTTACCATTCTTGGTGGTATCAAGATGTCACTGTGTCAAAATATTTTATCCATCTCTACAGGAAAATGGATATCTCTAGAAAAGATTTTAAGTTCAATATTTTTTTTTCCCTCTCCATTTGTACCAATCCACCTGCGTGACTTCTTATATTTAAAGTGATTTGTGTATCTACTCCAATAATATTATTGTTCCATACAATTATGGAAGAATATTCAAGTAAAATACATACTTCCTCGAGAATGGAAAAAATAAATCTACTTACATTTGGTATTTTGGCTTAAATTCTTTGACTCTTTGATACACAAGCAAATCCTCTTTTTTAAGGATTGAATACAACCCTATCATCCCATATTTAGTAATTCCTGAACTTTTTCTTTTGTATTAAGGATCATAAAAATAAGCAAAAATAATATTTCTACAAAAAATACCATTTATTGGGATTTCAATTGAGATAATAGGATGAGGCATTAGTTCTTTCTTTCATTTTTGAATCCATTGGAATGGAATGATGAATCTATTTCATCGTCGCTTGGACAATAAAAATCACTAAGAATTCTCATGTAGAATAGAAGGAAATATGAAATTATAATGACATTTATATATAATTTGATTAAATTATGAATAGTCAAAAATGATGCTTTCTCTTTTTAGCGGAAAAGCCCAAACTAAAGAATTTTTATTCGATCATTACTTACTGGATTTCTTGAAAGGCTAGAAAAAAAATTTCTTTGACAGAAAGAAAATGAACATTCCTTTGATCTTTGATCTTTGTGGAGTGAAAGAAAGATTACATTGGATCGGTACGAAGCTCCCGATAATATCCATAAATGACTTCTTTGGTAAGAGATGTACATTACCATATGTAAATGTCGGGTGCATGCTATACATCGATACTCCAATGTATTTCTCCCTCTAAGTTAGAATAAATATGTTTCCAAACCTTTTCTTTAAAGTATAAAGTGTATGTTCCCGCATAGATCTCAGCAATAACTTGTACAGATTTTACATATTGATCATTTTGAACTAAAATTTTTTTTTTTTTATAGAATAGTCATGTTATATATAATATCTTCACTCTCAATAGTTACATACATGTCTATGTAACATAGAAAAGTGAGATGGCTGTGATATGTACATATAGGATGAACCAAATCCCCAATGAATTTCATCTATCCGTTAGAAAGGGCTTATACATGCTCTAGAGTACCTCCTATGAATACCACACCGGTATGAAAAGTTCTTAACGTTTGTTGAGTGCTTAGTTCCCCAATAGATTAACTCGCAATAATACCTATAGCTTCTCCCAATTCAACCAGGTTGCCATGAGTAGGTATCCAACCATAACATAATTGGCAAATTGAAGATGTGCTTTTACAAGTAAAGAAAGTTGGGATAGATATTGGTTGTGTTTGAAAGGTTATGAATTGATTGACAAGTTCAATCCTAATATCTTGATTTTGGATGGCAATACATCAAAGGCCTATATATACATATCATCTATTAATACACGACCAATCAATGTTTGGATAAAATTTTTTTTTCAATATCATCCCATTGCGAGGACTTACAAAAATACCTTAGGTGGTGCAAAAATTTGTTTTACATACAACACTTTGTTGAACTCTTTCAACAACTTTACATGTTAGATATCCAACATCTGATGTTTGTATGGCAATATCCACAACTCCTTTATGGGGTCCATAACAAGAAGTGATATATTTTGTTAAAGACAAACATTCACGTAAATTGCTTTGAATAGGTAAATCAATCATTTGTTTTTATGGATCCAACATTAGCCCTGTCATACCTACTAATTGGTTTTCTTGAGATGCATCTCTTCTAGCACCTAAAAAGGACATTATATGGACTGGATTAAAAGGATCAATCATCCTAAAATTACAATTCATTACGTGTCGCAAATAGTCACTTGTAGCGTACTATATCTCAATAGATTGCCATAAATTTTTTACTATATGGACATTCCCATAATGATGTGTTTTTCCAAAATCAAATTTTGTTGTTCAGCATCTAAAATGTAGTACATAATGGTAATACATATATGACCCGATATGTGCATGTAGTTAACAATTGACCATTTATATTAGTTCATAGAATCTCAAATTCGAATTGAAATGTACAACTTGACTTGAATTGTACAATGATTTAGTATGGTAATCTATATAACATATAGTCAATATTCCTTTTCTTAAAACAACAAAATAAGTCCCTTTTTACTTCTAATTGAGAATTCCCTAACAACATTTGTGTTTTTTTTTTTTTTAACTTTACGATGCATTTCATCTTTAAATTAATATGTATATAATATAAGTCTTTTATTATTATATGTTATATTATATATATATATATATATGAGAGAGACCAGCAACAAGAAATGGCAAGATATTTTATGTATATCAATGGAAGAAATAAAAATGTGGAAAACGAGACAAAGATTCTCTACAATGACACTATAGGCCACAAAATAATTTTTTTTGCTATTAAAGCACTGTTAGTTTAGTTTGGTAGAATGTGGGTCTTCAAAATCTGATGTCGTAGGTTCAAATCATATAGAGTTTGATTCCATTCTTGTTATTTTAGGCTTGTTGTTTCTCTATCTTTCTTGAGACATTTTAAGATGTAGTCTTTAGAAGCTTTTGGATACCATGTTCTAGAGCTAATCTAAATATCAATGATAGATGGATTGGGGTTTCTATAGAAAATATCTTCCAATACAAGGTGAGGTTGCAAGCCATCAGATACCTCTATTAGCTGAGTGCCATGATAGATAGGGAAAAATATGCAAATCTAATACGGAATTTCAGTATTTAAAATAAAAGTTTTTATAGAATGCTACCTATTTTGACCCCCGTTCATCATTCTGAAGAGGCTTGTAGAAATTCCTTGAATCCTCATTGAGAGTGCCAATCACTCTACTAGTAGTTTGGTCACCAGCAACTTGACGATCTGGAACCTTAAACATAGCTGGATAAGAAAAGTCTCATAAAAATGTAGTTCCTACATCAGATTCAATCAAATATAAATAAAATTCCTTGCTAAAGGTACAAAAATAGGTACAAAACTGTTTATAAAAATTAGAAATTTTTGAAGATTCATAATCTTGAATGTTGTATGATATAACAATCATGTCTATAAATAAATTTCATAAAGTAGAAGTCATGTGATGGTAATGCTAAAGAACATGACAAGGTAAGGGTAAAAATTTTAAAAGCGATGTGATGGTAATGCTAAAGAAACATGTTCTATCGACGGTTTTAAGCCATGCTTTAAGCTAAAAAAGTTAGTAAACTTCATTGTCGCTTAAATTCCAATTCTCTTCAATAAAATTTAACACTTTCATTCATGTAAATGCTTTTGTTTAAAGTTCTCTCTTCACTACACCATGAGAGTCTTAGACATAACCAAATTAAAGTTGTCCTTCAACATTACCATCACCATAGCAGCTGATCCAAATCTAGTTTTTTTAAGAGTTGCCAATTGTTTTAAGCTCACAAGCGATGGTTTCATATGTAATATTTTCAAAGTCATCAATTATAACTACTCCAAATTAACTACCATTTTGAAGGCATTCAAAGCTCATCACTTTGAAAGCATAAATGTTCCTTTCCATGGACCCAAACTGTTCATTATTCAAATTTGCATCTCAGGAAAAAAAAAAAAAAGAAAAGAAAAAAAGAATGTGATAATTCCAAAGCTAGAAATTTGTCCACCAAACAATAATTAAGAGTTTCTTTCACAGATACCATTGAAATTTAAAAAAAAATAAAAATAAAAACGAAAAAAAATAAAAACAATGCTAAATAAAGATGAAGTTAGTGGATGCCATAATCCACAAATAAAGATTAAACAATGAAAAATTGAAAATGACCGTTTTGTTGCAGCATACTTAATTCCCATTTTGGAAGCATAAAGATTCAATCTTGTTGAGGAATAGTTTTTGAAGGCGATACATAAGAAATTGAAACAAAATTCAATATTAAAAAAAGAAAAAAATTAAAAAAAAAAAGACTCACTTAATGATAATGATAGTGTTGTTGTCGCTGGCAAAGATGAAAGGCAAAAGGCGACACTGGATGGAAAAGACATCATAAACACTTCGAAGTGGAGAACATTGAGAGTGAGAAATGGATATCAAAGAAGAAGAGGAGGTGGATGAGAGAGATAGAGATAGAGAATGAGAGAGAGAGAGAGAGAGATGGAAGTAGGGAAGAAGCCTTTAAAACACAAATATATCCTTTAAGCAAGATAAGATCATATTGATTTTAAACAATTTTATCTTAAAAACGTAAAAGTTTGATTCAGACATTTTCAGTTTTGTTTCAATTACATTTAAATATCATATTTTTAGAAACTTATCATTTGCTCTTTATTTATCAATTTTAGTTGGTTAATTTTAATTGTTTAACACCTTGATTGTATCAAACTCAATGTTGGAATGGTTTCAACCAAGGGAAATTAGATCTATTTAATTTTATGATTCATTGCTTGGGTAAGAGATATTTTCATTTAGTTAGACCATTCATTTTGTTCATCAAATGGCCAAATACAACAATACTGATTGATCACACTGCTTCAATGTTAGTCGTTGGGGGGGTAAAAGTCTTTTTCTTTTCTTTTCTTTCTTTTTCTTGAATTCAATTGATCACTCAATGTACCAACTCAATTCATGAACATTGTGTATGTGTCATTATTTAACTGCCAAAATCATGTATTTTTCATACTTAGTGATGTCAGGGAGAACTAAGAGATATCAAAGAATGGGGGAAGGTAAAACTATATAAGGTCAAAATTTCATCTAAATTAATCAAACAATTGATCAACATAAATTAAAGTTTTTAACTTAATAAATGTTTTACGATAGTCCCAAGGAAAAAAATGCAAAAGATAATGGATAAATCAGATTTCTTAACTTAGGAGAATGAAGATATTGTTGGATTTATACTCGTAGATCAAGTTAATCTATTGATCAACAGCCTTAATTAATAATGGATCATAGAATTCTCAAACTAACTCTTTAAATGATAACGTCGATTTAACTAGTTAGTAATATACAAGAAGGAATCCATTAATTGAGTTTAAGGTGTTATAAAACCCTAGGAGGACTAAGGTTAGTAGTTTATAAATATACCGCCTACTAACCTTCAGTCATGTAAGGTTTTACGTATTATTTTCTAAAGATTGATAATATCAGTGGCAAATCAAGCACCTTGAGAGAAAAATAGAAACTGTGATGTTTCAGTATGATTTTCATATTAACACTTCTGTTGTTGCAAGGCATTCTTGCATGGCAACACCAGCAATCGAGGTATATTTTTTATATTTATTTTATTATTTGTAATTATTCTTTTTGTTTTACAAAGAAAAAAATTTAATTTATTATGTGTTATTATATGTACTTTTGTCTCTTTTAATCTTTTTATAATCACACAAATAACAAAATTTTTGATCCAAGTTCAATAAAGTAGCATTTTTATGGTTGATAGAAGTAAATTCTCAGCAAAGCAAACAATCAAGATCCTTTAATCCCTGAAAATCTCCTTTTTTTCTTAACTTAAGAAGGAGGTATTGGATGATCCTTCATAAACCACCATATACAAAAAGTCTATGGTCAAAGAAAGGAGAAAAATCGAAAAGACTTGGAATTTATTTTAAAGTATGCTGACTTGCTAAGCCGTTCTAAAGGGTGCCAACTTAAAGAGAGCAAAGTATCTGTTGCATGATTTGTTCATTTAAAGAAATTGAAAATCCAATGTAATGGACACAACCTGGCATCCAATGTTAGACTTTGTTGTTTTTTATTTTTGCTTTTGTTTGTTTTTAGTTTTTTATTTATTTATTTTGGTAATTTAGACTTTGTTATTTTTATTTTTACAAATATAAGCTATTTATAAAATATATCTGGTATACCAACTAAACTCATGAATAATGTGTATGTGTCACTACTTGACTACCAAAATCAAGTGTTTATTATACTAAATGATGTTAGGGAAAACTAAGAGATGTCAAAGAATAGGGGACGTTAAAACTACATAAGGTCAACATTTCACCTAAATTAAACCAAAAATTGATGAACATAAATCAAAATTTTTGACTTAAAAGATTTATGATAATCTAAGGAAAAAAAAGCAAAAGATAATGGATAAATCGGATTTCTTACTTTGGGAGAACGGAGATATTAATGGATTTATGCTTTTGAAGTAAGCTAATTGATTGAGCAAAAGCCTTAATTAGCAATGTATAGTAGGGTTCCCAAACTAGCTCATTAAATAAAAGTTTTTGACTTAAATTTTTTATGATAATCCAAGGAAAAAAAAAAACAAAAAGCAAAAGATAATAGATAAATCATATTTCTTACTTTGGGAGGATAGAGATATTAATGGATTTATGCTCTTCAAGCAAGCTAATTCATTGAGTAAGAGCTTTAATTAGCAATGGATCGTATGATCCCCAAACTATCTCATTAAATGACAATAAATCAAAGTTTTTGACTTAAATTTTTATGATAATCCAAGGAAAAAAAAAAGCAAAAGATAATGGATAAATAAGATTTCTTATTTTGGGAGAACGGAGATATTGACGAATTTATGTTCTTAGAGCAAGCTAATTTACTGAGCAAGAGCTTTAATTAGTAATGGATTGTAGGAGCTCCAAACTAGCTCATTAAATCAAAGTTTTTGACTTAAATATTTTATGATAATCCAAGGAAAAAAAAACAAAGAATAATGGATAAATCAGATTTTTTACTTTGGGAGAATGGAGATATTGATGGATTTATGCTCTTGGAGCAAGCTAATTCATTGAGTAAGAGCCTTAATTAGCAATGGATCATAGGATCCCCAAACTAGCTCATCAAATCAAAATTTTTGACTTAAATGTTTTATGACAATCCAAGGAAAAAAAAACCAAAAAATAATGGATAAATCATATTTCTTACTTTGGGAGAATGGAGATATTGATGGATTTATGCTTTTAGAGCAAGCTAATTCATTAAGCAAGAGCCTTAATTAGAAATGGATCGTATGATCCCTAAACTAGCTTATTAAATGATAATGTCCATTTAATTGGTTATTAAGATACAAGAAATAGTCTATTAATTGGGTCCAAGGTATTATAAAACCCAAGGTGGAATATGGTTAGCAGTTTATAAATGTACCGCTTACTAACCTCTAATCAGATAAGGTTTTATGTATTTTTTTCTGGATATTAATAATCTCAATAGAAAATTAAACACTTTAAGAGAAAAATAGAAATTGCAATATTTCAATGTGTTTTTCATACTAACACAGTTGTTGTTACCAAGCATCTTTGCTTGGCAACACCACCAATGGAGGTATATTTTTTTATATTTATGTAATTATTTTTAATTGTGGTTTTTGTTTTACAAAGAAAGATTTTATTTTATTATGTGTCATTATCTATGTTTTTTTTTCCTTTCAATTTTTTAATAATCATACAAATAACAAAATTTTCAACATAAGTTCAATAAGGTAGCATTTTTATGTTTGATAGAAGCCGAAAAATTCTCTAAGAAAGCAAGCAAACATGATCCTTTTGTCCCTGAAGATCTCCTTTTTTTGTGTCAGTTCAAGAAGGAGGTATTGGACAATCCTTAATAAAGAATTGTATGCAAAAAGTCTATGGTCAAAAAAAGGAGAAAAATCGGAAGGATTTGGAATATATTTTAAAGTATGCTAACTTGCTAAGCCATGATGAAGGGTGCCAACTAATAGAGAGCAAAGCATTTGTTGCATGCTTTGTTCAAAATATATTTGAAAAAATTGAAAATCCAATTTAATGGATATAACCTGACATCCAATATTAGACTTTGTTTTTTTTTTTTTTTGGGTAATTTAGACCTTGTTATTTTTATTTTTATATATATAAACTATTTAGAAAATATATTTGGTGTACCGACTCAACTCAATGTGTATATGTCATTACTTGACTTCCAAAATCATGTGTATATTATACTAAATGATGTCAGGGGGGAAAAAAAATTTTCAAAGAGCAGAAGACCATATAACTATATATGGTTCACATTTCACCTACATTAAATCCACAATTAGTCAACATGAATGTTTTACGATATTCCCAAAGAAAAAAAATGCAAAAAATAATGGATAAATTAGATTTCTTACTTTGGGAGAATAGAGATATTGTTAGATTTATACTCTTGAAGCAAGCTAATTCATTTATCATAATAAATTAAGGTTTGACATATTATTTTTTTGGTAATTTAGATGTTTTCATTTATTTATACCACTTATTAACCTCTAATCATATAAGGTTTAACATATTATTTTCAAAAAATTGATAATCTCAGTAGGAAATCAAACGCCTTGAGAGAAAAATAGAAACTGTAATATTTTAGTATGTTTTTCATATTAACATCGCTGTTATTGCTAAGCATCCTTGTATGGCAACACCACCAATGGAGGTGTATTTTTTATATTTATGTTATTATTTTTAATTGTACTTTTTGTTTTACAAAGAAAGATTTTGATTTATTACGTGTTATTATTCGTGTTTTTTTCCTTTTAATTTTTTTTATAATCATACAAATAACAAAATTTTCTATGCAAGTTCAATCTGGTAGCATTTTCATGGTTGTTAAAAGTCGAAGAATTCTCTAGGAGAGCAAGTAAACATGATCCTTTAGTCCCCAAAGATCTCCTTTTTATGTGAATTTGAGAAGTATCTATTGGATGATTCTTGATAAAGCACTATAGATAGGCAGTTGATAATCAAAGAAAGGAGAAAAACTGGAAGGAGTAGGAATTTATTTTAAGGTATGTTGACATGCTAAGCCGTCATGAAGGGTGCCAACTTATAGAGAACAAAGCATTTGTAGCATGCTTTGTTCAAAATGTAGTTAAAGAAATTTCAAATCCAATGTAATGGATATAACCTGACATCCAAGGTTAGACTTTGTTGTTTTTTATTTCGCTTTTTTGTTTTTGGTTTTGTTTTATTTATATTTTGGTAATTAAGACTTTCTTATTTTTATTTTTTGTATATATAAACTAATTATAAGATATATCCGGTGTACTAACTCAACTCATGAACAATGTATGAGTGTCGTTACTTAGCTGCTAAAATCATGTTTTTATTATACTTAATGATGTTAGGGAGAAATAAGAGATATCGAAGAACAAGGATGGTAAAACTCTATAAGGTTGACATTTCACCTAAATTAAACTAACAATTGGTCAACATAAATCAAAGTTTTTGATTTAATAAATGTTTTGTGAGAGTCCTAAGGAAAAAGATGAAAAAGATGAAAAAGATAATGGATAAATTGGATTTGTTACTTTGGGGGAATGGAGATATTGTTGGATTTATGCTCTTGGAGCAAACTAAACCATTGATCAAGAGCCTTAATTCATAATAGGCTATCCCCAATCTAGATTAAATGACATTGTCTATTTAATTGGTTATTAAGATACAAGAAGGAGTCCATTAATTGGGTCTAAGGTGTTCTAAAATCCTAGAAAAATTAGGGTTAGCAATTTATAAATATACTACTTACTAACCTTCAATCATATAAAGTTTTGCATATTATTTTCTAGAACTTGATAATCTTAGTAGGAAATCAAAAATCTTGAGAAAAAAATTGAAACTATAATGTTTCAATATGTTTTTCATATTTACCTTCTTTTTTGTGATCAAGTGTCAGGACCCGTCCAGAATTCCTCCTCCGGAACCCTAGACAGCCCTGATCCCAGGGAAATACCACCGAACCTTCCAACGGAAAATCCGGCAGCACCTCCCCTAAGGGATTTACTTACCACAAATTTACCTGCACTGAAAACACACTTCAAAAATATCCCCTTATTCCTCCCACAAACTACAAATTGGTTCCACAAATTGCAGTACCTAAAAAAATAAATACAGTAATCCAGTGCAAAATAAATACAACAAGAGTGAAAGAAATATTACAACTGCAATAAAAGAATAACAGGGTACTGCCGAACTAAAACAGCGAGGAAGATCAAGTCCGCTCCGAGTGAACACCGACAACCTGGTACCTAGAGGAACGGAATTTAAGAGTGTGAGATGCTAATCATCTCAGTGAGCGACCCTACTACTATACCATATATTATCACAGTAATAAGTATAAATAATAATTATTTGGAAATAATATTTTCTCTCAAAACCCTTACAATTCTCTCAGTTGGAAAGGTTCCCCTTTTAAAACAATTTCACAAAACCCTTTATCCATATTCCCCGAAAACCAAGACATCAATTAAATACCAGAAGCGGTAACAATTATATTTTTAATTCCAATTCAGTTTCCAAACATTTTATTTTTAAAACACAGTTCTGAAAATCATTTGATGCACCCACTATATACCAGTGGCGCCAACAGTACCCAGCGTCCCAAGGTACCGCCAGACAGGAGGTTATAGAAAGAAACCGGCATACGGTCGCGTGGCGTCCCACTGCGCCGCTGCTAACCTGGTGTCCCGGCCAATGGGGGGTGGCCGCCCTCTCCGATGGCATCCACAGGACACCCTCATAATATCAACCGCGCGCTAATCACACCCACCTGCGCGCTAATCACAACCGTGTGCACACTAACCATATCACATATACCATATCACATAATCAGAACACCAGTACGTGCACGGTGCATCTAAAAATTATAAAATCCATAAATTTAAATCATAAAACAAATTTCACATTTTTCATAAGCATAGCGGGCATAATCCATCCGCTTGAACCGGGAAATTCTCCACAATTTTCTTATAATCCATACCATAAATTCCATGATTTTCAAATCCACCAACTTCCAAATCCATCAATTCAAATATCCACATTTTCCCAATAGCATAAATAATTTCTCGAAATATCATAATCAAATCTCATAATATTCCATGGGCATATTTTATAAAAATTGAAATCACCAATATAACCAAATATTTTCTTTGAAATATTTGAAAATCAAATCATGCCCAATTTACCATTAAAACCACACCAATTTCAAAATCCTCAAAACCATAAAATAATTCCACACGGCATAATTTTGTAGAATTCGCATTTTCTTAAATCCAATAAATTCATAAATAATTCTACAATAAATCCAATAAATATTTGGCACATAGAAATTAAATTCCAAATATTTAATTCACACATAATATATTCATCAATTAAATTCCCCAAAATTAATTTGAAGGTGGGTCACTCACCTGGAGCACGCAATTAACCCATGATCCACTACGGGATCAATTCTACGACTCACCGGTGCTCCTAGAACAAAATTCACAGACAGTCAAATAAATTAATATTTTATTCGGGTAAATAATACCCGGTACCCGGGGGGTCAAAACACAAACGATAACTAAAATTTACGAATCATATACCGAATCGAAGCTCGAGTGATGCTAATCACAGATCCGGTCTTAATTTTCGATGATCGTACCCGACGGGGTTTGAATTTTATCGGGAAGCTTTTCGGGTTTCGGCTCCGCAATTCTCCCAAACCGTCGCGAATTGGTGGAAACGGAAGTCGGATTTGGGTTCAGGAGGTCGAACACTGCAGACTGGAGCTGGCCGGAAATTTTCGGGTACTCGCCGGAACAGTAATTTCCGGCGGGCCGCCACGTCACCGGCAACCGTCGCCGGAACAGTATTTTCCGGCGGTGGCCGTTTGTTGTGAAATTTTGCAGATTTGTAGATCGTGAGGAGAGCAATCCAACGGGACCGACGGTGAGCAAAACGGAGGTCGGACGGCGGAGAAATCACCGTTTGAAGATTTTCGACCCCTCGCCGGAAAACGCTCCGATCCCGGCGCGTCGGTGGTCCGATGGCCGTGATTTTTGGTGGGTAGGCCGGACATGAGGAGAGGATGCTGGGTGTATGGCGCGTGTACTGTATATCGGCCGGAATAGTGCCGATTCGCGGTGGCCGGCGGTGGAGGGGGAAAAATCGCCGCCAAACTTCGGACGTCCGATCCGGGCGCGTCCGGCGGCCGTTCGCCGTGAAATTTGGAGGTTTTGCCGGAAATGAGGTGGGCAATCTGGCTGGCCGGCGCGTGTACAGTAACTAGGCCGGAAAAACATGAAAATGACCGGCGGCCGGCGGGTCCTCTCTCTCTCTTTCTCTCTCCTCTCTCTCTTTCTCTCTCTTCTCTCTCTTTCTCTCTCTTCCCCGAGAGTTTTTTCAAAATTAAAACCCTGCATGACACTGTTCATGCCACGTGGACCACTCAGAAGCTGACACGTGGCATTTCACTGTTCACCGACCCAAAGACATTAAAATAATACGGTATCCGGTAAACTTCAAACGTCCATAACTTTTTAACCGGATGTCCGTTTTGAGCGTGCCGCTAGTCTGTGAACTCGTATCGACGAGCACTTCACAACCATGCATGAGTCAAAGCTCAATTCCCCATAAACAAAAAGTCAACTCCGGCACCCCTTGGACAGTTTGGACCGCAACTTGTTTCGTCCATAACTTTCAAACCGTAGCTCCGTTTTCGACGTGCTACCAGTCTACGAACTCGTGGCATCGTGCACTTCGCCACGGTACCCTAGTCAACTCATAATTCTCACCGAGTCAAAAAGTCAACTTTTAACCCCCTTCGATCAACGGTCAATGGTCAACCTCGGTCAACGTGCACGGATTCCGGTGCGATTTGGGACGGGGTGTTACATCAAGTGCATCCACACACAGATCTGTCCCTTACAAAATAGTTTGGAAGGTCTTGTAAATTCAAGAAGATATTTTCTACACTAATACAAGTTAATTATAGATAATGAAAATATATCTATCACATACTTTATTCAATTGTACAATTTCTAACTTTTGCTTTTGATTCCAACAGATATGTGATAATTAAAGAATAATTAATTTTAACAGGATAAAATGTATATACAAACAAGAAAATGAGGGAAATCTAGATTAGATAGAACATTAATTATTTTAAAATGATCAAAACCACCATCAAGATAGCAAGTTGCCTCCCCTATATCAACATTAATTGTCATTGTTACCATGTGCCACCTGCAAAGCATTTAAAAAAAAATCAACTCAATTGGACAGCTAATAATAAGAAAAAAATGTATGGAGATGGATTTATGGAAGACTTGCACATAATTTGTTCAAAGAAATAGAAAAGAAAATGTTCATGGAATATGACAAATTGCCTATAATGTTGCTCAAGAAACAAAAATGTCAAAACCTTCTATCTGCAATAGTAGCTGCATTGATGTTCCACTCCTTTGTGACTAGTTTCTTTATCATCTTTAGTTTAATGATCAATCTAAGCCCAACTTGTTCAGCTTCAATACCATGCTAAGAACCTCTACTTCTTAACTATGAAAGCATGGCAAAAAATGAATGAAACTTGACACCATATTTAAGCAAATAAAAAAAAACAAGTGTGTCAAGGTGGAATAACTGTTTCATATAATTTTTTTTTGGTGCATTCTTTTTTGGAATTATCTTGGCAATTTTCCTGATATTCAAAAAAAAAAAAAAAAGCATATCTAGACAAAAAGTAAAACAATTGAAGACATTTCAAACCTTGAATCAAATCCAGACCTTTTTATTTTCCAGGTCAAACTTTTTTTTTTTTTTTTGGTATATATTTTATGGAGTACTTTCGGTAGTGAACCATGGGCCTTGGCCTTTCAAGAAAAATATATATAAATCTCAATTGAAGCCCAATTGTTTTGAACCGCTTTCTTTCTCGGTAAAAAGGAAAAATATCCACTATTCTTTGGATACGGATCTCCTATTCCCAAAATCTTGTTCCCAATCCTATCCTATCAATAAGATTTATACCTCATTTAAAATGCCAACTAATATATTTCACACAATTTTCATGCGTTCATGTCCGTAACTTTCACTTTCCATTATACTAATCGGCCAAGCTCTCAATGTGAATGCAAAACACCAACCGGGCCTCACCTCATTAAAATTAAAAAAAAATCCTATACTGTTCTCCTTTTTTAATTTTTTTTTTAATTTCTTGTGCAATTCCCTTGCCGTTCTTCTCTCCTACAACCCATAACTTTTATATTTTCTTAATTATTATTTTTTTTCTACTGTGCGGCACTACACCATTAAAGCTTTTTTCTCTATTTTACTTTCTATTGTACAGCACTGCAGCAACTTCTTTCTCTATTTTTCTTTCTACTGTGCGGCACTGCAGCAACATTCTCCTATAGGCAATCCTTTTAAGGCTTTGTTTATGTACAGAGAAATGCATCACACAAACTTTTATGGTTTGTTAAGAATAGTGTAGTATATAATATATAATAAAACATTAATTTATAATTTCAACAAAACACATCTATCACCAAATATAAAAGAATACTTTTTTTTTTTATCTCTAAAGAAACACAATAGATGTTTCTAAAGTACATTAAATAGTAAAAATAAAATAATATAAAACTTCTTCTCAATTTTTCTATACCCCTCTGTCAAACTTCTATATATTCTTGTTATTATTAATGATATAATTACCATTGAATCCAAATCCTTGATATTCTTGGGGGATTGCATACATCTATAAAAGACACACAAATACATGTCATTTCCTATAAAAAAGTAATGCAAACTTTAAAGTAAAAAGTAAAAAAATATACATTTAATAATATTTTACAATACCTGTTCTAATAAATTCAACGTAAATTTGCTGAAGCATCATGACCATGAACCTAATATATATAATTTTTAATATATATATATAAAAATAAAAACATATGGCAAGAAAATAAAATATTATTAATTATTTTTACTATTAAAGAAAAATAAAGTATGAATCACAAAGATGAAATATAAATAAAAAAATATAGTATTACATTAGCACCATGATAACCAAGTGCAATATTGAATGGCAAGTTTAATAGATCTTGTCTCTTAAAATTGGATGAAATATGCAAGTGAAAATATATGCGAATATATTAAATATTAATATAATTAATGCAGACAAATATTTCATTTTCTCACTAGTACTTGGTACGGTTGTAACCTCTATGATATTAGAAATAGATTTCCCAATATAATTGTCTTTTAAATATGCATCCACATCTTCTAAAATCTTAGCAAGAGCAGTCCTTGCAATTTTATATGTTTCTTTTGTTTCTGCTACCTTCTTTGTCACTTGAGTTTGCAATCTACATAGATGCTTATAACGTCTTGCAAACTTACATTAGGGTCTTCATTTATGGTATTCTTATATACAAATTCAGAATTTCCTAACTTTGCAGATTTTGTCCATTATTCAATATATATTGTACATGAACTTCGCAGATTACAAATTCATGAACTTTAGAAAAATTATATTTAACACTATGTTGAAATTATTTTTTATGATTGGTAAGTTTGTAATCCGTCGCTATCCCAATCTCACCAAAAATTTGCATAGTACAATCATAAGCCTTACATAACTCATCTTAGAACACCTTGAATACTGTTAGGGTGTAAATACTTGCTACATCTTTTAGAATTTCAACTAGAAATGATAATGATGGAGTACTTTGAGTCGCTTTGAAATCAGTCTTTAATTGTTCATAACGTCGATCTTCAATTAACCTCTGAAAATGCTCAAAGAACCTTAACAAATTATCTTGATAGCTGACATAGTTTTTAATCAAATTATTTAATCACATTATTCATATTGCCAATCCATTGAGTAGTAGTCATATCTGCACAAAAAGTCTCTCTGCCATAAACCAATGCCCATTTCTTTCTCAAATCAAACATTCGTATAAGCCAATCATTATATTTAAGATCATATTTCTCAAGCATTGCATTCCAACCTAGAAAAAATTCTTGTTCTTCTTCATAATCATATATGCAGCTACTAGAATCTTTGGCAAACTCTCAAAATTTCACAAAAACTCCACTAAGATGTTTTGGTGCATTTTGATACAAGTGTCATATACACAACCGGTGACATGTTTCCGGCCATTGAGAAGTTAATACTTTTGCCATTGCTAGATCTTAGTCAGTAAGAATAGTTTTTGGTTTTTTACTTGACATTGCTTTTACAAAAGTGTCAAACAACCAGATAAATGTCTCAGCACTTTCATCATATAATAACGCAGCTCCAAATATAGTAGTTTGCTTATGGTGGTTCACCCTTAGAAACATAGCAAAAGGTCAACTACTTTGATTTTTTCTATAAGTTATTTTAAAGCTAACTACATCACTAAAAGGAGAGTATGCAATCATCATTTTTACATCTGCCCAGAAAATATTTCTTACCAAATCATCTTGATCCACTTATATTGCATAAAAAAAAATAAAATTAAGATCTTTCAATTGCATAGATTGTAAATATTCCAAAACACCACATGTCTCTACTACCTTAATTTGAATTGTTCTTTCAGTTTTCAAGTAATTCTTCTAATCATCATGAATAAATCCAAGATTTTCATATCCACCTACTCGCTTAGCCATTAACTCTAAACTTGCTTTAGGAGCAATTCTTGAACGATCAGCTCTTTAAGCTACTTGGACAAAAGTTAACTTCCTCTTAGACCTATGCAAATGACTTTTACAAGGAGTTGTGTCACTTGTGTATGTTGGGCAATGAAATCAGTAATACGGTACTTACCAGTCTGATCCAAATTTATTTTCCTTCCAGCTAAACAACCAAATTTTGTTTCACCACGATGAGACTTAATATTAATATTTTGTCTATCCTTTCCTTGAAAGCCTTCACAACAACAACACAAAGTTCTATTTTTCATCTTTCCACTTTGATCTTTTTGTCTCTTACTCCTTTGAATGCCAAAACCAACCTTGTAAGCATAAGCATTATAAAAGTTATAAGCTTCATCTTCACTTTCAAATTCCATTTCAACTTTTGGTATCATTTCATCCAAAATTTTAGGATGAGCCGTTTTTATTTTTTATTTACCAGTTATGTTTCCTTCATTTTTTTTTTTTTTTTTTATCTTCATCTTCCAATGACATATTAATATCTTTAACCACACAACTACCATTATCCATGATCCCATGACCTTCAGTACTATAATTAAATATTATAAAGAGAAAATGAAAATCATAAAAATTAAAGATAACTGCATATATATATATATATATATTTATATGACAAGCTTAATCATATTAAAAGAAAATATAATACCAAAGCAAAATAAAAAAAGAATAATATTTTGAACTCTTGAATATTTTAACTTATTATAAACTATTAGAATATAGCAAAAATGCAATATCATATTCTAAACCCTCTATTAATAGAAATAAAGCATATAAATGAAAAGGTATACTTCTACTGCTGATATTGAATATTATATAAATAAAATTGAAATCAATATTAATATAATAATTACATAAATATAGTCACCACAAGTGGTCAAGAATGATGAAGAGAGTAATAATCATTTGAAATCAAAAACTACTGACGAAGTATCCAAGTTATAATAAACAGAGAAGGCACCATTTTTCTTGTTTTTTGGATAATAGGCAGGATTTTAGAGACTTGACTAAACACATGATTACAAAGATGCTTAGATGGTTGCTACAGTATCACATAGTAGAAAGAAAAACAAAGAAAGAAGTTGCTACAGTGCCATACAGTTGAAAGAAAAATAGAGAAAGAAGCTTTAATGGTTACTGCAGTGCCACATAGTAAAAAAAAATAATAATAATTAAAAAAAATTAAAGTTGTGGTTGTAGGAAAGAAGGACGGCAAGGGAATTGCACAATAAATAAATAAATAAAGAAAAAGAATGGTATAGGGTTTCTTGTAAGATTGTAATAAAGTGAGGACCAGTTGGTGTTTTGCATTCATATTGAAAGCTTGGCCCCGATAGTATAGTTAACAAAAAGTGAAAGTTAGGGATGTGGAAGAGTGAAAGAGAGAGTGTGTGATAATATATTAGTTGGTATTTTAAATGAAAAGTGTATTTTTTTATTGATGAAACATGATTGGAGACAGAATTTTGGGGATAGAAGATCAATATCCTTTCATTTTATAGGCCAAATTTTATTCACACTGCAAAAACTATTAAATACACTATATTTTATACATACTCATGTTAAATTTTATTTTTACTAATAAAATATGTTAATTTTATCTTTAAAAGAGCGGTATATGTATGTTGTACACGGCGCATATATATATATATATTGAAATGCATACATTTTTCTGCTTGATAGCTTATATTTTCATCTATTTTTATAAAAGAATGCAGTGCATGTAACTTGGATAATATTAGTATGTTCGATATATATATATATATATATTAGAGTGCATACATGCTTCCATTTTATATAACCAATTTTATTTTCATTTATTGTTAAGAGCTCAGTATACATAGCTTAAATAATATTAATTTTCGCTATATATAATTTAGACAATATTTGTTTAACTGTTTAATATTTTTGACCTTTTATCGATGGATATTTTTTAAATAAAAAAATCATTAAAAAGTAGTATACCTAGTAAGTTTTATAGTGTGATATTTTAGTATGTAATGCACAAATAGCACATTTTAGAAAGAGTTCCCCCTTCTCTGTTGTTGTTCCTGTTATGGCAAAGAGGGGCTAGAAGGCAATTTTTCTTCCCACTAGGTGTAAAGTGACTAGGTTCCAAACTTCATCCTTGATAACAAGATATTTACGTCGCTTCACAGATTTCTGTTTTTATGTTACAAGACAAAGTGGTTAAGAATTGACCGAGTAAGAACTTTCACTTTTCATTTCTTTTTATTATAATTATTATTATTATTATTTTAATCTTTAGTCTCTTATTTTGAACATTTGAAATCATTTAATTGGACTTGTAATCATGAAGATTTTTTTTTTTTCTTTTTGGTTAACTTTCCAAAATCAATTTGTGATTATGAGGATTTCTTTTTGAAATGTAATTTACTTGGATGAGAAAATGTAATATTTCATGCTTTATTAGCCATGCATGTAGAATATTTTGGATGATTGTTCTAGATTATATGTAGAATAGGAATTTAAATATGCCAAGAGTGGCTCTAAATGTTTTTGCCGTTTCATAGTTGTTTGGTCATGGAAATGTCTACGTGTAATGAAATCATGTGAAGGAGTATTTGCTGCTCAGTGCAATGGAAGTATTAGAAATTTTTTCCACTTTTAAATATGCATGTGTGTAGCAAGAGTGAAAAGAAAATTGGCTAGTTTAATTAAGTGATTCTCATTTCTTCCTCTGTTATTTCTCTTGCAATTTTTTTCTTTTTTTTCTGTGTTATGCAATTATCTTAATTAAATTTAGCACCCCTGATGTATTGTTTGATGCATTGTTCATCAACTAATGGTTGATAAAGCCATATCTTTCTTTGACATGCAACTCTTCATTTTTAGGCTGTTAGAGCTATAAATAAAGCTTCCCTTTTTTTTAATTAAAAAAAAAAGAGAAAAAAATTTTGCTAGAATTAGTTGGTAATAGAATATTTAATATAATTTATATTAATGATGGATCCAACATCTTGTCTAAAAGCATAATATATGCCAATGCATTGTGTTAAGACTACGAAATTCATATGTAATTTATACAAATGACACTAAGAATATTTTTAATGGCTTTCCATTGGAGTTTATGTACCAAAAAATTTGAAAGGTGTTGAAGCTTAAATGGTATTGTATCTATTAATAAATAATATTTATTCAAATTTCTTCTTCAATAAATCCTATTTAAAATTAAAATAGAATAAGTTGGCATATTGAAATAGAAGATGAGAAGAGAGAGTAGAGAGAAAAAGTTATGAATTAATAAAGAGAGAGGAAAGAGAATACACGTAAAAGATCTATTAGACAGCTTTTATATTTTTGTTTTTTTGTTGTTATGTCATATTAATAAACATCTTGCAAAGCAAAAATTAAAAAAATATTTTTTAAAAAAATTATCTATTTATCAGATATGGTAAAAAAATTTTTAGTTATACAACCCTTTTGGACATTCCATTAGAAATATTCTATTACTCAGTACTTTAGTAATGAAACAAATTATTCACAAAAAAAAAAGGGAAAGAAGGCCGATGGTAAATAATGTTCTATAATTATATTGGATCTTTTTACTGGGCCCTGGTTAATAAATTGGATTTGGATTCTTTTATGCTCGGCCGAAGTTTTGTGGGTCACAAGACCAAACATGTCTCCAGTCTGATCCAATTCTACAACCCATTGACCAGGTCTACACCGTTTATGTCCCAACTTTTAACCAGGGTTTCAAAAGGCATAGGCCTCGCTAGCCGGCGAGTTAGAAACCGCAAGCGTTACGACGAGGCTAAGCATGCTTTTATGAATCTAGATGTAAAAATATATTTTCCTATTATATTATTATTTTAGTTATTATAAGATTATTAAATAAACAAAATAATTCATATGTTTAATATCAAAATTTATATAAATTTATATTACCATTATATAAGCAATAAACATAAATTAGTTAGTAAGTATTTTTTTTTTTTCCAAAAAATAGTTAGTAAGTACTTAATCATGATAAAATTATAGAAATTCATGCTTTTTTAATCTTCTAACAAAAAATTACTTTCAATAATATATTATAGGTCTTCAATTACTTAATAATTTCTAAATTAATATATATTTTAAGTATCGTCATAATTTAGCTAACTATTTTCTAAGTCCAAGATCCTCTTCTTCATATATTACATTTTTACTATTTTTTTTTTAAATCATAATCTTAAAATAAGTTTTTTTTTTTTTACCCCACTTTTAACACTGTTTTTTATTTTTTATTTTGAACAAAATAATCTTAAAAAAATAAAGAAATAAAAAAATAAAAATTGAAATATAATGCTCACATCTTTTGGCACCTAAGCACACATTAAACGGTTAACACAGCTATTTCTTATAGGCTTTGGCACCATAGAGACTTCATCTAAAACGTATTACACGTAGGTGGCACCTTTTGATGCCTTTTAGAACACTTCACATTCTTTTATTTAAGTTTGGCCTAATAATAAAAATTACCAAGAAAAAATAACAATAAAATAATCAATTATTTTTCAGTTTTCTTAAATCAAAATACTAGAACACAATTTTATTTATTTTTTTGGGCAAAAGAAACTAACAAAAATAGCAAAATAGTAATTTGAACGATGACTATAGATGATTGATCATGCATGAGTTAAGGATCAAATTGATCAATTTTGGCGATTATACACAAATAAATTCTTATGATCTCCCATCAACAGTTTAAATAACAATGGCAATATATGATATTTATTCATATAGTATTGAGCTACGAGAAAGAAACATGTAATCTATAAAAATCTTCCTTGTCCAAATTAACATATCATAAAAATCAAATCATGGAAGGCACTACTTTTTCTTTTTGACTGAATTGAGAGGCACGCGTAGTCTTACTAGCACTAATTTTAGAAGTGTACAGCTCAAATTGAGAAGCCCTATTTGTTGATGTCAACTTGGTTTGGTTGAAACTTTGAAGGCACAATTACAAGCACGACATATCAAGTTGCACAACATGTCACAAAAATTTTACCAAATTTTATTTAGATTCATTTTAGTTTTGTTTACTTGGAGTGGACGCAATGCATCATCAAATACCATTACACGCTATCTGATGCCTTTTATGTGCATGTCTTATAATCTTTTAGCAAAGTTTGGACACTTGTTCTTTAAACAGGCACAAACTACGATAATTAATCATGGAAAATGGCTTTCGCTGCTATTTTAATGTAGTCTTTGAGGTTGCGTGGTACATAGTTTCAACAAGAACATGCATTAATTGTGTTTTTTTTGGCCATATTCAACAAAGCTTCCAGAAAAAAAGAGACCAATGGAGAAAAGTGGGTGAGAATAATTGGAGAATATGTCATGCCAAACCATAGAAGTACGCATTAAATTGTTGATATCCTAAATTAGTAATGTTAATCATGTGAACGTCTCTCCAGAGAAAAATATTATGTGATTAATTATGAACAAACATCATGAATGATTTTTAGAAAATTTATATGCTGATGGTAGGAAGGCATATCATATATGATGATTAATGAGATAAATTTAGTGGCGTCCTTTTTTTTTTTTTTTTCCCATAGCTTTAAAGACTTATTAAACAGTCCTATACTTATATGTTTTTACTAACCAAAATAGGAAGAAAAAAAATCACATTTATAGCTCTCCTACTTTTAATTTTTAACATCTTGATATAAAAATAATGTTATTTGCTATTATTAGTGGTAATGATCATTGGAGTTTACATGTTCACACATAATTATATCATCAATTATAAAATAAACAGTAGTATTCTTTATATATATAAATATATATATATATATGTATGCACATGTGTGTGTGTATAATTCTCCTATAGAGATGATCTGGTCATTTTTATAATGTGCGAACTCAAATCAAACATGCTGCGGAAAACCTATGTTAACCAGTATGAGATATGCATAATACAAAAAGGATATATCATCTCTCTAACAAAATTATATATATATATATATACTATATAAAATTCTTTTATCCCACATACCAAATATACATATAGTACAGCTGTATGTATATATATATATATATATCTTAGCTAGACGGCATTAATAAGTTTAAGTTTATAATTTTTTATTGGAGTAAAAAGTGAGCCAAATACCACAAGAAGAACAATGAAATAAGTAAATGAAAATAAATGATTAAATGAAAATAATAATATTGAAGGCGGTATAACCAGCCAAGCAATATATGAAAAATAAATAATGTAAATGAGAAATAAATAATGAATGATAAATATGAATGCTTACTTGATTAGAAGAACCAAAGTGTTACAAGCACTCAACACTCAACACTCAGAATAAATAATTTGATTATAGAGTTTTTTGGGATAGAAGAAGATTGAGAGAAGAGGAGAAATCTGCCAGAAACTCTCTAAACTCACTCTTAGCTTCAGTCGGAAAAAACTCCAAAAGGAAAAGCTTGAAATGAAAAATGAAAAAAAAAAAAACTTCAAAAATTAACTTGATTACAAATGGAAATGAGGCTCCTTTAAATAGGCAAAGGAGGGCTTGATTCCTGTTGATGAATAGTTGATTGAACAGTGATTGAACAGTGCTCTGTCGGTGAACTGGAGATTGGATTTAAAGGTTGATTATGAAAAGGAAGTTCAGCAAAATGTTTTAAATTTTGATTTGTAAGTTGATTTGTACATTTATTAGGATAATGACCAAATTCTTTACATTTGGTACATTTGATTTTTTTCTTTTTTGGTATGTTAGGATCTATGGGACTAGGAAGTGATTCGGGTTTATCTAAAGTTTTTAGACTAGGATGATTAGTGGGTGATTCTACAGAAGAGGAGGTGATTATTTTTGTATCTAGAGGGTGATTTGACGCAACTGTTGATTTATTCTTGAGTTGTTTAAATTGATTTAAAGGATAATAGAATTTTTCAAGAAAATCGAAGAAATTAATATCAAATTTAAGTTGTAACATTGTTTGTTTCCATTTTTCCCAAATTTTTTCCTTTTGTTCTCTAGTGTGTGATTGTCTATATTTGATTAATTTATCTTGATTTTTCTCAGACATCATTTCTTGATCTAACTGTTTCCAGTGTGGTTTAAAGGGTTTATCTAATGTGTTTAATTGAGAATCTATGAAATCTGAAGCTATAGGTGATTGAATTGATTCTTCATCACTGTAACGAGGTTGACTAACCTGTCCAGTGTGGTGAAGTGTTTTTAATTTAAGATTATCTAATCTTAATTTATGTAATTGTTGTTCTAATTCTTAAATTTTAATTCTATGTAATTCTTTTTCTATTTCTTTATCTCTTCGAGATGTATTATCAAAAGAGATTGATTCTATGATTGGTTTATTAAAGGATTTTCTTGAGGAGGTTTCTCCTAAGTGTTGATTAGTTCTATATTTGATTAATTTATCGTGATTTTTATCAGACATCATTTCTTGATTTAATTGTTTCCAACTTGGCTTAAAAGGTGTATTTTTGTTGATTGGGTGGCAAGTTTCATTTGATTTGTTAATTGTATGAACTTGTTCAACAGTTTTAATATGTGATTCAGACTTAAATGAAGATAAAGACCATGATTTATGACAATAAATATTATTAGGGGAAACTGATGGTATATTCCAATCGGAATTGACAGACTCACTAATATAACTAATATGTTCTTCATTAACTATATCATGTATATTACCACTAAGTGATGACAACCTAGAGCTAGTACTTAATCTAGAACTCGAAGAAGAATTAGACCTAAATAATCTATCCATATATAAATTTTTAAATTTAAATCTTTATAAAATAAATCTATTCTTTACCTTAATCTAACCTTCAAAATCTACTACTGTCTTTTCTTTTATCTTTTCCTAACTAACTTCTTATTCTACCACTATCTTTTCTCTTAAAACTAGACCTCTCATGCCGCTCCTCTCATGCACTACACTCAACGGGACTTATTGTTCAGCCACGGTCTTATTGTTCAGCCTAGGGTCAAAGATAGTTATGGTAGAATAATTGGCAAGCAAGAAAAAACAAAAGAGAGTTATAACAAATCCAGAAGGCAGACAAGACTCAGAATAAATCTACGGTATAAAGGTTTAAGAATTAAAAATCAGAATATGAAACAATTATATAAGTATAACACTCTACGGGTGCTAAAAGAAGAAGCAAGCATAGATCGGAACACTTATGGCTCTGATACCAACAAGGGAAATGAAGTAGAGTATAAACAAGAAGAACAAGAATAAGAACAGAGTAGAATAAGATTAAGCGGAAGGACAAAAGATAAAGGCGGCAAAGCCAGCCAAGAACAATGAAATGTAAAATATAAATATAAACTAATTAAATGAAAATATATAAATATAAAATAATTGAATGAAAATATAAAATAATTAAATGAGAATATTGAAGGCGGTATAACCAGCCAAGCAATATATGAAAAATAAATAATGTAAATGAGAAATAAATAATGAATGATAAATATGAATGCTTACTTGATTACGAAGAACCAAAGTGTTACAAGCACTCAACACTCAACACTCAGAATAAATAATTTGATTACAGAGTTTTTTGGGATAGAAGAAGATTGAGAGAAGAGGAGAAATCTGCCAGAAACTCTCTAAACTCACTCTTAGCTTCAGTCGGAAAAAACTCCAAAAGGAAAAGCTTGAAATGAAAAATGAAAAAAAAAAAAACTTCAAAAATTAACTTGAGCCTGGGCTAGATGGGTGTGTAATATCCCAATATCCCACATCGGTTGGAAAGGACGAGGTGTGATGCCTTATTAGTGTGATGCTACCTTTCCCTTCAAGATGCGTTTTGAGTATAAAACCTTGAGGCCCGATGGACTGGGCCAAAGAGGACAATATCTTGATGCGGGTTGAGCCTGGGCTAGAAATGGTATCAGAGCCTAACCCGGATCGGTGTGCTAGGACGGACTCTGGGCCCCAGGAGGGGGAAGGATGGGTGTGTAATATCCCAATATCCCACATCGGTTGGAAAGGACGAGGTGTGATGCCTTATTAGTGTGATGCTACCTTTCCCTTCAAGACGCGTTTTGAGTATAAAACCTTGAGGCCCGATGTGGGATATTGGGATATTACACACCCATCCATTTTAGTTTCTATTTTGTCTAACTGTTTACCTATTGTAATAAGACTTTGATTGGTGTAATTATTTTGTTCAATGACTTTTCTAGTTTCATTAATTAAATCGTTATTTTCATTTGTGGAAGTTTTAAAGGGTGAAGCTATGACTTGGTTATTTAAATGGGGAATGATTATTTTTTCAACTGGAGGGTGGCTAGACAGGACTGTGGATTTATCGGATTTAATCCATTTATCTTTTGTTAAAGTTTTTAAATTATTTAAAGGATAGTAAAATTTTTCAAGAAAATCAAAAAATTTAATATCAAATTTAAGTTGTAACATTGTTTGTTTCCAAGTTTTCCAAATGTCTTCTTTTTGATCTCTAGTGTGTGATTGTCGATATTTAATTAGTTTGTCATGATTTTTATCAGACATCATTTCGTGATTTAATTGTTTCCAGTGTGGTTTAAAGGGTGTATCTAAGGTGTTTAATTGGGGATCTATAAAATCTGAAGCTGTGGGTGACTGTATGGATTGGATTTCTTCATCACTGTAACGAGGTTGACTAACTTGTCCAGTGTGGTGAATTGATTTTAATCTAAGATTTTTAAGTTCATTTTCTAATCTTAGTTTGTGTAGTTGTTGTTCTAATTCTTGAATTTTAATTCTTTGTAAATCTTTTTCTATTTCATGATCTCATCGAGATATACTATCAGAAGAGACTGACTCGATGATTGGTTGATTAAGGGATCTTCGGGAGGAGGTTTCTCCTAAGGGTTGATTAGATCTAGGATTTCTATCAAAGGAGATTCGAACTGATCCATCATCAGATTGTGAGATGAACTCAGTGTTGGTTAATATATTTTGAATAGGTGTTGGACTTCGAACATCTGTTAATACCCAATCAGAGGGTAAATTAACATCTGACCATTTGATTAATGTAGGAATTTTAATATTTAAATCTTGGTATTGACTCTGGATTAACATGGTATGACCTTTAGCATTATGTTGTTTAGCTTTAAAGTTCATATTAGTTCTTGAGACTTTATAATTAATTCTGTAAATTAAGGCTAAGGGTTGACGACCTTCGTCGAAGTTATAACCCGAAGTTTTTAAATTAAGAGTTAAGACTTTTAATATGCATGGATCTGTTAAACTGACTGGAAAATTTGGATAACAGTCAAAATGAACAGGACCATTACATAAACTAGTTTCTATAACTCCAAAGACACTTTCATTAAAGTTTTTAAAGCTTGCATCTCTAAGACACAGTAGTATAGATGAATTGGTTCCTAATTTGGTTAGGGGTTTGATTCCGATTTGGACTAATCCTATATGCATGAACTTATAACCATCTTTTAAATGTTGATTTATGTTTGATTTGGTGATTAATTGGCATGTTTCATGATCTTTTATTGATTGTGTAAACTTGTTCAACAGTTTTAATATGTGATTCACTTTTAAAGGAGGACAAAGACCAAGTTTTATGGTGGTAAATTTCACTAGGGGAAACTGGAGGAATATTCTAGTCTGGGTTGATAGATTCATTAGAGGTGAAACTATAATGTTCTTCATTAACTATGTCTGGTATTTGATTTCCAGTAAGCGATGACCTAGAGCTGGTACTTAATCTAGAACTAATAGAAGAATTAGTTCTGAATAATCTATCCATTTTCAAATTTTAATTTTTAAAACTCTATTAATTCAAATTTACTATTGACATATGATTGCTCTCTTCCCTTGACCTCTCAGACCGCTCCTCTCATGCCTCACCTGGGACTTATTGTTCAGACACGGACCATTTACTGTTCAGCTAGGGACGAACACGAATGACAACAATAAAGTTGGCTTAATAAACCTTTAGAAATTAAGACAAGGAAATGAATGAATTAAGCAGATATAATACTCTACGGGTGCTAAAAGAAGTAACAAGCATATAGATCGGAACACTTATGGCTCTGATACCAACAAGGGAAAGGAAGTAGAGTATAAACAAGAAGAACAAGAATAAGAACAGAGTAGAATAAGATTAAGCGGAAGGACAAAAGATAAAGGCGGCAAAGCCAGCCAAGAACAATGAAATGTAAAATATAAATATAAACTAATTAAATGAAAATATATAAATATAAAATAATTGAATGAAAATATAAAATAATTAAATGAGAATATTGAAGGCGGTATAACCAGCCAAGCAATATATGAAAAATAAATAATGTAAATGAGAAATAAATAATGAATGATAAATATGAATGCTTACTTGATTACGAAGAACCAAAGTGTTACAAGCACTCAACACTCAACACTCAGAATAAATAATTTGATTACAGAGTTTTTTGGGATAGAAGAAGATTGAGAGAAGAGGAGAAATCTGCCAGAAACTCTCTAAACTCACTCTTAGCTTCCGTAGGAAAAAACTCTAAAAGGAAAATGAAAAAAACTTTAAAAATGGGAAAAACTTCAAAAATTAACTTGATTTTGGAAGAGGAATGGGGCTCCTTTATATAGGCAAAGGAGGACTCGATTCCTGTTCATGAACAGCTGATTGCACAGTAATTGAACAGTGATTGAATAGTGCGCTGTCGGGAACAGTTGATTGAACAGTGATCTGCTTTCGGCTCCTTTTACTGTTTATGAATAGTGATTGAACAGTAGTCTCGTGATCTGCTTTTGTGGGTGGAATTTTGAAAGTAACTTTGTACTGTCAGAGATTCCTTCTGTTGATTGTGATTAAGTCAGATCCTAAATCATATGGATCTTGACTTTCTTGGTAATCGGCCCATCTTGTGCCAAAAGGTTGCTTTGATTTGGATGATTCTGCTATAGGTTGACTGGAGGCTTCATCAGATGTTTCTGAATCATCTGATAGTTGGTCAACTTCTTCAATTAGTTTTTGGATATGAGCAAGCATTTCTTTCTTTGATCTAGTTGATTTACTGGAAGTTTGACTGGATGATGATTTGATTGGTTTGGGAGGAGAAATGGGAAATTCATCCATGACCATTTTATGAGTTCGGTCTGAATTCCATTTATCCCACCATTTAACTGAATGAATTCAGTGAATAATATCCTGTTCTCGAGAATATTGCCATTTGAATATCCAAGAGACTTTATATTTAGACATAAAAATTAATTCAATGGGAAAGCCATTTTCTTTATAATTGATTTGATATTTTTTCGAAAAATGATTGATTAAGTTTTGAATTTGTGATGGGAGATGTTCCTTTGTAGGACCATGATCACACCACCATTGAAAAAACCAGCTAGGGAAATTTCTTTGAAATTTTGAATCCCAACTGATAAACCAGGAATGGGAGAATGATTCGTTTTGATGATAAAATATATATTCCCAAGCATCAATATAGTCATAGTAATTATATGTATAGGGAATCATAGGAACATCACCAGGATAAGTGATCTTTTTTGATTTGTAGGCCGGTTGATTCCATTCTTCAAGGGTGATTATTTTATGGATCCAGAATTTATTGGAAATAATGGTTTGATTATCATTTTTATCAAAGAGTGGGGTTATGGTTGCGGATTGGGTATGTTGGAGAATGGCAGTGTAGTATTTTAAAGTTATTCCAGGTGATTTTGGTATGAAATGGAAGTTGGGTGGTAAGAATTGATTAATGATTTGGGGAATGGTAGGTAATTTAGTAAGAGAAGGTTCGATGTAGAATAAAAGGTTTTTGGTAATTTCGAAATAAGGGGTTGATTTGGATTGTGATTGGGCAAGAGGGGTGAATGGTTGGCTAGATGTTAAACTGTATGGATTGTATGGTTTGGTCAAAGCAGTTTGATAATTGATTTGACTGATTGGGATAGGATGAGTAAGATGAGTGGATTCTATGGGAATTATGGATTGATTTTTGGTTATTTGGTCCTCATCAGGGAGTTTTTGATTATGGGGTGATTGGATGTGATGTTGAGAAAGAGGGATAGATGATCCCTTGTGATTGGGAGGAGGAATCAATGATTCCTTTGGGGTTGATGACCCTTTTTTCTTGGGAGGCATGATAATCCTGCAGAGAGATTTCTTTTCCTGTAAAAATTCTCGGGTTAGGAAATCAGGTATGCAGTTTTGATTTCCTTTAATGTATACAATGTCAAAGTCAAAAACACTTAAGATAGCTTGCCATCGGGCAAAAATCTGTTTAGATGCAAGATTTTGAACATCTTTTTCTAAAATATATTTGGCACTTTGGCAATCAATGCGAACTAAAAATTTTTGATTAAGTAAATCATCTTGAAATTTGGATATACATAATACTAAAGATAAAATTTCTTTTTTAATAGTACTATAATTGATTTGAGAAGATGTCCATGTTCCAGAATGAAACCGGACGATTTGTTCTGGAGAATCAGAGTTGATTTTTTGTAATAGAATTCCTCCATAACCTATGTCGGAGGCATCAGTTTGAACAATTTTGAATGCAGAAGGGGAAGGGATGCCAAGACAAGGAAGAGTCTTAACATAGAGTTTGATTTCTTGAACAAGCTTAGTATGAGTGGAAGACCAAGGTGGAGGTTCTGATTTTAAACGATCAAACAAAGGTTTACATTTGATTCTTAAATTATTATAAAATTCAGCAATATAATTTAAAGATCCTAAAAATCTTTGTAATTGATTTTTATCTAAAATTTCATCAGGAAATTTGTTAGCAAATTCAATGGCTCTTGTGATAGGAGTGATTTGGGATTGGTAAATATTAAAGCCTAAAAATCTGATTTTGGTTTGGAATAATTTGAGCTTAGAAGCAGAAAAAACTAAACCATGTTGTTTGATTATGTTTAAAAATGTTGTTAAATGTTTCCAATGTTGATCTATGGATTGTGAATAAACTAGGACATCATCTATATAAACAATGGTAAAATGACTGTATTGATTAAAGATGTCATTCATCATATGTTGGAATTCACTAGGAGCATTTTTTAAACCAAAGGGCATTACATTCTATTCATAATGACCAAATGGAGTAACAAAAGCGGTTTTATATCTATCTGATTCATTGATTTCTATTTGCCAAAATCCTAATTTCATATCAAATTTGGAAAAAATAGTAGCTTGATTAAGTCGTTTGATTAAATCTTGTTTATTTGGAATAGGATACCTAATCCATTGAAGACACTTGTTCAAAGGTTTATAATTGATTACTAATCTAGGGGAGCCTCTTTCTAATTCAGCATTTGTTTTGGACATAAAAAGCAGAACAAGACCAAGGGGATTCACTAGGACGAATTAATTTTTTCTTTAAAAGATCATTGATTTCTGTTTTGCAGTATTCCATTAATTCTTGATTCATTTGGATGGCTCGGGCCTTAGTTGGAATGTTTCGTTCATCAAAATTTTTTATATAAGGAAGTTGAACAATATATTTAGCTCTATGCCAAAAGGCATTAGGGATTTCAGCACAGATTTCTTTGATTAAATGTTGTTGGAAATCATTGATTTTTTGTTGATTATAAGAGGTAGATAATTGATTTTTGATGTGTTTATATTTAATTTCATCTTGTAAATAATGTAGATGTTTAGTTTTATGTTGAATGAAATTAAATGTTTTTAAATTAGAATTTTGTTGTATATTTTTTGATTTCTGAATAAATTTAAATTTGATTTTTTCACCTAAAGGGTGACTAATGATTCCATCATGTTTTGTGGTGAAGGGGTATAACAAAGAGAGAAAAGGGGTGCCTAATATGACTGGATCTATTAAATTTTTAATTAGAACAAAGGAGGTGATGAAACAAACATTTTGGTGGCAAATATGAGCTTGATTGATTTGATACGTTAAATCCATTTTACTACCATTGGCAGAATTTAATTTTTCTTTTGTTTTGGTATAATATTTACTAGGTACAAGACCTTCTTGAACACAGTTTAAATCTGCACCAGAATCTAAAAGTGCAATAGTTGATAATTGAAAATTTTGAATGACTATGGTGATTTGAATGTACCATTTTTTAAGTGTAGGTTGGGGATATAAAGTTTGATTAGAGGATGTAGGTTGAATTTTTAATTCTTTTATTTCTTTTTTGATTGATTTACATTCAGATTGTAGATCAGGAATGGTGATTAAAGTTTGTTTTCGTGTGTTATTAGGTTTTGAAGGAGGTGATCCTAGATTTTCTTGTGATGGTTTATCTAAAGTATTTAGACTAGGATTAAGGAGTGGTTTTATACGGGAAGAAGAAGACGTAAGTTTTTCAGAGAGATGGCTTGACATGACTGTTGATTTATCTGGTGGTTCTCCTGTTTCTTTTGGTAATATGTTTATGTTTAGTAAAGGATAATAATCTTCGAGAAAATTAAAAAACAATATATTAGTTTTAAGATCTATCATTGTTTCTTTCCAACTAGATAAAATATGGGCTTTTTGTTCTTTAGTGTGTGATCGTTGATAATTTAATAATTGATCTTTATGTTTTTCTAAATTAAATTCTTGATTTAGATATTTGTAGTTTGGTCTCCATTGATTAGTATTGACTTGTTGGCAGAGTTCATCTTGATGTTTTAATTTTGGTATAGATCTGAATTTTTTATTACTAGATGAACCTAAAGATATATTAGAATTATTATTAATAGATTTACTAAAGACAGACTTACTACAAGAGGGACGACAAGAAGGATAACTAGTAAATTCTTCATTAATTATATCTGGTATGTGATTTCCATTAAGCGATGACCTAGAGCTGGTACTTAATCTAGAACTAGTAGAAGAATTAGTTCTGAATAATCTATCCATTTTCAAATTTTAATTTTTAAAACTCTATTAATTCAAATTTACTATTGTCATATGATTGCTCTCTTCCCTTGACCTCTCAGACCGCTCCTCTCATGCCTCACCTGGGACTTATTGTTCAGACACGAACCATTTACTGTTCAGCTAGGGACGAACACGAATGACAACAATAAAGTTGGCTTAATAAACCTTTAGAAATTAAGACAAGGAAATGAATGAATTAAGCAGATATAATACTCTACGGGTGCTAAAAGAAGTAGAAAGCATATAGATCGGAACACTTATGGCTCTGATACCATTTCTAGCCCAGGCTCAACCCGCATCAAGATATTGTCCTCTTTGGCCCAGTCCATCGGGCCTCAAGGTTTTATACTCAAAACGCGTCATGAAGGGAAAGGTAGCATCACACTAATAAGGCATTTCCATTTTTCCCAAATTTTTTCCTTTTGTTCTCTAGTGTGTGATTGTCTATATTTGATTAATTTATCTTGATTTTTCTCAGACATCATTTCTTGATCTAACTGTTTCCAGTGTGGTTTAAAGGGTTTATCTAATGTGTTTAATTGAGAATCTATGAAATCTGAAGCTGTAGGTGATTGAATTGATTCTTCATCACTGTAACGAGGTTGACTAACCTGTCCAGTGTGGTGAAGTGTTTTTAATTTAAGATTATCTAATCTTAATTTATGTAATTGTTGTTCTAATTCTTGAATTTTAATTCTATGTAATTCTTTTTCTATTTCTTTATCTCTTCGAGATGTATTATCAGAAGAGATTGATTCTATGATTGGTTTATTAAAGGATTTTCTTGAGGAGGTTTCTCCTAAGTGTTGATTAGTTCTATATTTGATTAATTTATCGTGATTTTTATCAGACATCATTTCTTGATTTAATTGTTTCCAACTTGGTTTAAAGGGTGTATTTTTGTTGATTGGGTGGCAAGTTTCATTTGATTTGTTAATTGTATGAACTTGTTCAACAGTTTTAATATGTGATTCAGACTTAAATGAAGATAAAGACCATGATTTATGACAATAAATATTATTAGGGGAAACTGATGGTATATTCCAATCGGAATTGACAGACTCACTAATATAACTAATATGTTCTTCATTAACTATATCATGTATATTACCACTAAGTGATGACAACCTAGAGCTAGTACTTAATCTAGAACTCGAAGAAGAATTAGACCTAAATAATCTATCCATATTTAAATTTTTAAATTTAAATCTTTATAAAATAAATCTATTCTTTACCTTAATCTAACCTTCAAAATCTACTACTGTCTTTTCTTTTATCTTTTCCTAACTAACTTCTTATTCTACCACTATCTTTTCTCTTAAAACTAGACCTCTCATGCCCTACACTCAACGGGACTTATTGTTCAGCCACGGTCTTATTGTTCAGCCTAGGGTCAAAGATAGTTATGGTAGAATAATTGGCAAGCAAGAAAAAACAAAAGAGAGTTATAACAAATCCAGAAGGCAGACAAGACTCAGAATAAATCTACGGTATAAAGGTTTAAAAATTAAAAATCAGAATATGAAACAATTATATAAGTATAACACTCTACAGGTGCTAAAAGAAGAAGCAAGCATAGATCGGACACTTAAGGCTCTGATACCAACAAGGGAAAGGAAGTAGAGTATAAAACCAACAAGGGAAATGATTAGTAGCATATTTTGATTTTTCAAAAGTGATGAGGTGGCGTGCTGGTTCCCATCCATGGATCCATTCTGGTGGAGTGGATGTGATGTGAGCAGCAATATATCCTTGTTGTTTTAATGGTGCTGAATGGTGAGGTAAAAAGAGGCATGTAATGGCCATTTTGATTAGTTCAGTACAGTTTTGGGCTTGATCTGTATGGGTGAATATAATGGTACCGACTAATCCCCAGTCAAAGAGGGTAGCCCAAGTGATTGTTTTGTTTTGAAAAATGAAATTATGAAAAGTTGGGGCATATAGGCCAACACGGTAAATACAATAACTGATTTGGTGAGGACAGCCAACATGATTGAGGGGTATATTTTCAGGATCACATATGGTACATTTGATATTGGAAGAATGCAAAGCAACTTCTGAATATACATACATACCACGGGGGCAGGTATTGGGTGATTGGATAAATGAGCTTAACATTGTTTGAAGGAAAGCAAATTCTTCATAAAATTGTTTCTTTTTTATGTTCCAAATTCGGGAAATGATATCACTGGGTAAACCAGCTTGATGTAACCATTGATTAGGGTAGAAAAAGATACGGGCAGGATTCCATGGTAAAGTGGAATTTTTGATTAGAGGATAGTTTGAGGATTGATTAAAAAGGATAGATTGACTGGTTAAAGCTTGGTTTTGATTAAAATGGTGATTTGGATTTTAGGTCCAATGGTCAAGATCTGATTGAAGGTGATTGATATGAAGCTGGTGAATGGCATTATTGTGAAGGAGGGTTTGAACTTGGTGTTCAAGACATTGATTTTTGTGTTTGAGTTCATGAACTCGGAATTCTAAAGGATGTTCTATATTAAGGATATCAAGTGGATCTTGATTTTGAATAAATTGATTAATAGGGCATTGTGGGTGAACAAAGCCAGTGATTGGTGTAGAATGATTGTTTTGCATTTTATGGGTTGATTGGGAAGTAGAAGCTTGATTGGAAATGATTTGTTGGACGGAACGGAGAGCTCTGGTAAACTCTGGATCCATTCTGACCCAAGGGTGAATAAAGGCTCTTGGACCTATTTCTCTATGAGTGATTTCAAGGGAAAGGAAGTAGTGTGCTGTCGGGCCCGATGTTCTTCTTCTTTTAGTACTTAATCTATGCTTGCTTCTTCTTTTAGCACCCGTAGAGTGTTATACTTATATAATTGTTTCATATTCTGATTTTTAATTCTTAAACCTTTATACCGTAGATTTATTCTGAGTCTTGTCTGCCTTCTGGATTTGTTATAACTCTCTTTTGTTTTTTCTTGCTTGCCAATTATTCTACCATAACTATCTTTGACCCTAGGCTGAACAATAAGACCGTGGCTGAACAATAAGTCCCGTTGAGTGTAGGGCATGAGAGGAGCGGCATGAGAGGTCTAGTTTTAAGAGAAAAGATAGTGGTAGAATAAGAAGTTAGTTAGGAAAAGATAAAAGAAAAGACAGTAGTAGATTTTGAAGGTTAGATTAAGGTAAAGAATATATTTATTTTATAAAGATTTAAATTTAAAAATTTAAATATGGATAGATTATTTAGGTCTAATTCTTCTTCGAGTTCTAGATTAAGTACTAGCTCTAGGTTGTCATCACTTAGTGGTAATATACATGATATAGTTAATGAAGAACATATTAGTTATATTAGTGAGTCTGTCAATTCCGATTGGAATATACCATCAGTTTCCCCTAATAATATTTATTGTCATAAATCATGGTCTTTATCTTCATTTAAGTCTGAATCACATATTAAAACTGTTGAACAAGTTCATACAATTAACAAATCAAATGAAACTTGCCACCCAATCAACAAAAATACACCCTTTAAACCAAGTTGGAAACAATTAAATCAAGAAATGATGTCTGATAAAAATCACGATAAATTAATCAAATATAGAACTAATCAACACTTAGGAGAAACCTCCTCAAGAAAATCCTTTAATAAACCAATCATAAAATCAATCTCTTCTGATAATACATCTCGAAGAGATAAAGAAATAGAAAAAGAATTACATAGAATTAAAATTCAAGAATTAGAACAACAATTACATAAATTAAGATTAGATAATCTTAAATTAAAAACACTTCACCACACTGGACAGGTTAGTCAACCTCGTTACAGTGATGAAGAATCAATTCAATCACCTACAGCTTCAGATTTCATAGATTCTCAATTAAACACATTAGATAAACCCTTTAAACCACACTGGAAACAGTTAGATCAAGAAATGATGTCTGAGAAAAATCAAGATAAATTAATCAAATATAGACAATCACACACTAGAGAACAAAAGGAAAAAATTTGGGAAAAATGGAAACAAACAATGTTACAACTTAAATTTGATATTAATTTCTTCGATTTTCTTGAAAAATTCTATTATCCTTTAAATCAATTTAAACAACTCAAGAATAAATCAACAGTTGCGTCAAATCACCCTCTAGATACAAAAATAATCACCTCCTCTTCTGTAGAATCACCCACTAATCATCCTAGTCTAAAAACTTTTGATAAACCCGAATTACTTCCTAGTCCCATAGATCCTAACATACCAAAAAAGAAAAAAATCAAATGTACCAAATGTAAAGAATTTGGTCATTATCCTAATAAATGTACAAATCAACTTACAAATCAAAATTTAAAACATTTTGCTGAACTTCCTTTTCATAATCAACCTTTAAATCCAATCTCCAGTTCCAAACCAAAAAGTCATACAATCATTACTCTCCAAGATTTACAATCGGAGTCTAAATCAATTAAAAATGAAATCAAAGAATTAAAAATTCATACTCAATCACCATTATATCCTCAGCCAACACCTAGAAAATGGCACATACCAATCACCATAATCATCCAAGATTTTCAATTAACCACACAAGCCCTTTTAGACTCAGGTGCTGATTTAAATTGTATTCATGAAAGTCTTATCCCTAATCAATATTATACCAAAACAAAAGAAAGATTAAGTTCTGCTAATGGCAGTAAAATGGATTTAAGATATGAAGTTAATCAAGTCCAAATCAGTCATAATAACATTTGTTATACAACCTCTTTTGTTTTAATCAAAAATATGACAGATCAAGTAATCTTAGGAATCCCTTTCCTTTCTCTGTTATATCCATTTCTTATCAATCATGATGGAATCACCAGTCACCCTTTAGGTGAAAAAATCAAATTTGATTTCTTGCTCCAATCAAATAATATTCAAACTCTTCAAGATCAATCCATTTCTAAACAGATTAATCAAATCCAAATCAATTATTCTCCTTTTTATTCCTCTTATCTTATCTTGTTCCAATCATTCAATCAATCTTGCATCCACATAATACAAATATTTAAAAATCTATTTTGCAAAATATATATATATATATATCTTTTTGCATATTTTTCAAATATCTGCATGTTTTCAAAATATGTTTTCTCTAATCATTCTCATTACAGCATGTCTCGCCCCAGCGGCTACATGATAATCAACTGCAATTCAGTTCCTATTTGGAGTGGAGAAAATTCTGAAAAGAATTTCCCAACCCAATTTGAATTAGATACCCCTCAAAGAGCCTTAATCAATTCCATTTGGAATCAAACCCATTTTGAATCACCAGAAGAAAAATCAGATTTTATTCAAGCCCTAAATAACCTTTGTTTTTATTTACAATCAATCAAACAAAAGCCTGATAGTAAATACTATTCCCATTATATCCTATTCACAGGCCCAAACCCTGGCCTTTATAAAACATGGTCCCAAATAGCCCATGAAATACAGGCCAAATCAATACCCAATACCGAGGCTATTACAGTCTCCATGAAGCCCTTGAAATCACTCATAGAGAAATAGGTCCAAGAGCCTTTATTCACCCTTGGGTCAGAATGGATCCAGAGTTTACCAGAGCTCTCCGTTCCGTCCAACAAATCATTTCCAATCAAGCTTCTACTTCCCAATCAACCCATAAAATGCAAAACAATCATTCTACACCAATCACTGGCTTTGTTCACCCACAATGCCCTATTAATCAATTTATTCAAAATCAAGACCCACTTGATATCCTTAATATAGAACATCCTTTAGAATTCCGAGTTCATGAACTCAAACACAAAAATCAATGTCTTGAACACCAAGTTCAAACCCTCCTTCACAATAATACCATTCACCAGCTTCATATCAATCACCTTCAATCAGATCTTGACCATTGGACCAAAAATCCAAATCACCATTTTAATCAAAACCAAGCTTCAACCAGTCAATCTATCCTTTTTAATCAATCCTCAAACTATCCTCTAATCAAAAATTCCACTTTACCATGGAATCCTGCCCGTATCTTTTTCTACCCTAATCAATGGTTACATCAAGCTGGTTTACCCAGTGATATCATTTCCCGAATTTGGAACATAAAAAAGAAACAATTTTATGAAGAATTTGCTTTCCTTCAAACAATGTTAAGATGATTTGTCCAATCACCCAATACCTGTCCTCGTGGTATATATGTATATTCGGAAGCTGCTTTGCATCCTTCCAATATCAAATGTACTACATGTGACCCTGAAAACATTCCTCTTAATCACATTGGTTGCCCCCACCAAATCAGCTATTGTATTTACCGTGTTGGCATTTATGCCCCAACCTTTCACAATTTCATTTTTCAAAATAAAACAATCACTTGGGCCACCCTCTTTGACTGGGGATTAGTTGGTACCATCGTATTTACCCACACAAATCAAGCCCAAAACTGTACTGAACTAATCAAAATGGCCATCACCTGCCTCTTTATACCCCATCATGCTACACCTTTAAAAAATCAGGGATATATTGCTGTTCATATCACATCCACGCCTCCGGAATGGATTCAAGGATGGGAACCAGCAAGACACCTAATCACTTTTGAAAAATCAAAATATGCTACTAATCACTTTCGACAAGACGAACAGGTACGAAGATGTTCCAGCCCAATTACCAGACAATTACGCCACTGGAGAGCTGCAATATATGGAGACAATTTTAATCTCCAACATATCAATCAAAAATATTTTTTAGCTAAAGAAAATCAATATACAAAATTATATATTCACAATGGATTCAGATTTGTATGGAATGATGTATTTGCATCTTTTCATTACAAAACAATGTATCCAGACCTTGCTGCAATTTACCACAAAATGTTCAAAAAATCAAAAATAATCAATAGAGATATTGCAAGAATCACACATCAAGAATCTGATGAAGACATCGACATCGATCCTGATGAAGATGATGACTACCAGTATGGTGATGAAGAAGATCACAACATCAACAACATACTGGAAGCATAAAGACAAAATCAACAGAAGGAATCTCTGACAGCACAGAGTTGCTTTCAGAATTTCAACAAATCAGACAGATCACGAGACTTTACTGTTTAATCACTATTCATGAACAGTAAAAGGAGCCGAAGCAGATCACTGTTCAATCAACTATTCACTCACTGTTCACCGACAGAGCACTGTTCAATCACTGTTCAATCAACTATTCATCAACAGGAATCAAGCCCTCCTTTGCCTATTTAAAGGAGCCTCATTTCCATTTGTAATCAAGTTAATTTTTGAAGTTTTTTCCCATTTTTAAAGTTTTTTTCATTTTCCTTTTGGAGTTTTTTCCGACTGAAGCTAAGAGTAAGTTTAGAAAGTTTCTGGCAGATTTCTCCTCTTCTCTCAATCTTCTTCTATCCCAAAAAACTCTGTAATCGATTTATTTATTCTGAGTGTTGAGTGTTGAGTGCTTGTAACACTTTGGTTCTTCGTAATCAAGTAAGCATTCATATTTATCATTCATTATTTATTTTCATTTACATTATTTATTTTTCATATATTGCTTAGCTGGTTATACCGCCTTCAATATTATTATTTTCATTTAATCATTTATTTTCATTTAATCATTTATTTTCATTTACTTATTTCATTATTCTTGGCTGGCTTTGCCGCCTCTATCTTTATCTTTTGTCATTTTCATTTCCTTCCGCTTAATCTTATTCTACTCTGTTCTTATTCTTAATAATAATAAAGTTGGCTTATTATTTTTATTATTATTATTGTTTTTTCAGAGAGCGCATAAGTAGTTGTTTACTTAATAATGACAACCAGTAATAAAAATATCGGTATCGATGGAAATGTTGATGGTATGATTTTATAGAAATATCGATGAAAATATTAATAAAATTATAGAAATTATAAATATTTTATTTAGAATACAGATTTTTGCATATGAAATAATTAATATAGTAAAATAATATGAAAATGTAATAATTAGAATATAATGATAATAAAATAATCCATAGATATTAAAAATTATTGTAAGTAAAGAAAATATGTTAATACCAAAATATAGAAAAACTTTTTGATAAATTCAAATATAAACAATAAATGTCAACTATACAAATACTTTATCTTAATTGTGCTAATTGGATTATCCAACAACAAATGTATCTTTTTTTAATTAAAACAAAAAGTATATATTTTTCAATTATATTAGAAAATATTCTCTGCTTTTTTTACAACAAAAACTAGATTCAAAAATGGGTGAAAAAATAAAGGGAAAAAAATTATATAGATATTTACTTTTCAAAAACTTTTTAATTTCTTATATCCATATTCAAATATTTTTTTTTTATCATTAGTCAGAGCATATTTAAAGTTTCTACCTATTGAAATTTAAGTAAAAAATGATATAGAAAGTGTTGATGTTTGAATAATATAATATTTATTAATAAAAAATATTTATTTAAAATGTTTCTTTAATTAATTTTGTTTTAAATTTTAAATAGAATATATTAGTATATTAAAAAAATAATATTATATAGATTCTTATATTTTACCTATATTTTAAAAAATATCATATAATATGAAACAATTAAATATATCCGTTATCTTTGATTAATTTTCATTAAATTTAACTGAAATATAGGACTAAAAAATTTAACAAAACTATTCATTTGTGTTGAACAGTTTTAAAATATATTATATCAGTAAAATAATATATTATAAAAACATAAATTAAATTAAATATATTATTAATAATTATTTTATTTTATCAAAGAAAAGTTATTACGGGCCGCAACCGAAGCCACCCCCTCTCCTTCGTCTCCTTCTTCGTTCTTTCTTTTCTTCCCAGTCTTTTTTTTTTTTGGGGGGTGTTTCCCCTCTTCTTCTTCCTTTCTCTCTCAACCTCTCACACCCTTCCTTTTGACCATATCTCATTTTCCTTTTTCCCTTTAACCTCCCACCATTGTAGTTGCCGATTTCACTCGCCGAAAATGTTTGCAGATCAGATTTAACTGGATTTCCATTGATTTTCTGAAATTTCGACCGACTTCTTCTGACAACGGTGGCATTACACGACACTGTCGACATTTCCACAACACCACTAATGGAAATTTCTTCCCCCCTCTATTGGTGTCGATGGTCGACGATATCCGATATTATCGGCGACATCTCGGTGATTTCTTCGACATTTTCTTCCTTGATGACAACAAAGTGAATCAAGAAATACATTAAACATTTACAAATTAAATTGGTGACATTGCTTTCGAAATATACAAGGATTATTTAATTTCAATTAACAATAAAAAAATAATATAGTAAGTCTCTCCGCATAAATCTAGCATCACACCCTCCAAAATTGAATACCATAGGATCCTTGTCATCGCAAACACATTGCCTATACAGCATGCTATTGACGATGTGGCCACTAATTGTATCTCGTTGGCCTTCAAAAAGTGGCCAAAACAGCTATCCTCGAACTTTTTTATTTGGGCTGTAGTCAACTTGAACTTAATATCCGACACGACTTTCCAGAAGTTCGATCTACAATTAACCTTTGCCCTCGATATCTCCGAGTCCCAAAACCTTCGTTGGTAATCTGAATCCATTTATCTCAAATAAAATACAACAAAGCATAACATATGGATGAAACGTTTTTTCCGACACGAGGAAAGCTTGGAGGAAAATTTTTCCACCTGGAGGAAAAAATTTTCCACTTGGAGGAAAAATTTTCCGCCTGGAGGAAACAGTTTTCTGCTTGGAGGAAAAATTTTCCGCCTAGAGGAAAAAATTTTCCACCTGGAGGAAAAAAAATTTCTGCCTGGAGGAAATTTTTTCCGCCAAGCGAAAATTTTTCCAGAACCTAAAAGACATTCACCTAACGGGATTTGTGAAAAAATATAATGAAAATGGCTAAAGAATCTTTTTGAACCAGCGCATATGTGGATTTAAAAGCTACAATATCTTCTATATATTAGTGTACATTATACATTAGGAAACAAACCAACCATGGGCATGTGACATTGCTTCCTAAGAATAGCCAATAGTTCTAACACATATATTATGGTTTCACATTCAAACCTCCCATTAAATTCAAACAAAAACACAACTTCATAATAGTTTTAATTTCACATTTCACATTCTAACTATGCAGCACAAACATTTCCGTCACACCAGATAACATAATATTATGAGCATAGCTCATAATGACAAAGGTTCAAAATTGAGCAATTTATAAAGAGATGACTTATCATCTCTAAAATAATCCATCATGGAAATTATTAACAATTCTGAAAAACCATTCAATGCAACACAAATAAAGGTTCTCAGATTAGTTTGTTACATTAAAGCGAAATTAGTTTACAACATTTTTCTGTTTTGTTCAGAGAAGCAACTTACATTAATGGGGGGAAAACCTCCACCAATGCTTCTCTGTCTATTTATCTCTCTCTCTCTCTCTCTCTCTCTCTCTCTCTTTCTCTATCTCTGTAAGTGTGTGTGTAATTTTCTCAGCAAACACTTGTAACTCTAACAATGCTTCTCTATCTAAAGGTTCTCAGATTAGTTTGTTACATTAAAGCGAAATTAGTTTACAACATTTTTCTATTTTGTTCAGAGAAGCAACTTACATTAATGGGGGGCAAACCTCCACCAATGCTTCTCTATCTATTTATATCTCTCTCTCTCTCTCTCTCTCTTTCTCTATCTCTATAAGTGTGTGTGTAATTTTCTCAGCAAACACTTGTAACTCTAACGATGGCAACTTTTATGCTTCAATTTTCTGCTCATTCCATCATTTGCTCCTTCAATGCTGAAAAATATAGAAAATCAATATTAGTAAGGATCCCAACAAATCTTTCCTTCGACAACTACTAAAGATGAAAGGGAAATTCTAGCACCTGAAGACAAATTACAACAACCTCTATATAAGAGCAACAGGGGTAGAAAAATAAATGTAATACACAATTCATACATCTTTCCAGTTGAAAAAATGCATATGTGAAAATGAAATCCAACAAGTTATATGTTTTTCAACGTATGCTCAATGACAAGCAATCCCAGAAAAGTAGAGAAGGAAATGTGTAGGCTAGACCCCAGAGGTATTGACCACAACAATGACAAGCAATTTCAATGATATAATACACCTACAATTCACGAATTGAATTAGAACAGGTTACTAATTCAGAAAAACAAATTAGAATTACAGGATCAACAATCCCATATACAAACAGTTTTCTAAGAGCAAAAACCATATTTGCAACTTATGTAACCTCTTTTTTCTATACATGTATTTTTAAACTACATCTGAATTTAAGCCACAGAAACATAAAGAGGTTAATTTCTAAACGACATCTTGTTTGCATAGCCTCTTAAGTTTATAAAAGACATGCATATTATAATTGCAGGTACACAGCAAGAGGCGATTCAAAAAATCAGTAAACAACTAGATCTTCCTTGCATTGTTAAACCAGAAAGTTTACATGCTTAAGCAAGCAGAAATAATTTTCTATAAGATACTCTTATGGTGATTTATCTTCTCATTCTTAAGAAAATATCTCATTAATAGCTACAGGTGTTTGCTTTGTCTCCCACAAAAATCAAGAAAAGGTTTCTTGGAACTAGAAATAAAGAAATCCACAGACCAAGAATACTATTATGCATATCAAGCTTTTAAAATCAAGTTATGGTATCTGCTGAGGGCCTGTCGAGAGTAAAAGAATGATGTTTTCACCTATATGCTTCAACTATAAATGATGAGTTGCACATCTAAAAACTTATTCAGGTACTTGGAGAAGAACATGTCAAATGCCTATAGAACAGCCTAACCATTTCAATTTCACACTACTTCAAAGATATATATGTGTAGCACTGATGAATGGAAGATGCTCAAATCATCACCATGTGGGCTAGACTAGAGAGAGTAATTGGCACCAACTTACACAATAAAATGAAACAGTCAACATCAAATATTTAGGCATGTTATCCAAAACAAAATGCCCTCAGAACCATATCAAACACAAACACAACCACTCTCATCGTCGTCTTCATCACCTCCACACCCACCACCACCTTCACCATCACCACCTAATGCCGATGTTGGAGATCTCCTTATCAAACATAGACATCAACGTCTATTTATCTATTATATGTAGAAAACTTTTTTCCTTATCAAACCTATAAAACCCAAAAAAAAAAAAAATCAACCAAAAAAAAAAAACCACTTTTTTGGTACATAATGTATGAAAATGAAGAGGGAATAATAAGGAAAACAAAAACCCAGTTGAGAAGCGGAATCAAATTGAAAGTTTTTATAGGGAATAGGTGGAGATGTTAAAGTGAAGGTAAAAAAATAATAATAATAATAAGAGAGCGAAACTAACCTTTGAAGAAGTTGGACTGTACAGCATAAACAACGGGAAAGGAGGAAGATTTCTGGGTCTTGAGCTTCCTAGTTTGGACTTGTGAAAGCAGAGGTTGCTTCTTCAACCTCAATAACAAATCGGAAAAAAAGAACTGTGAGTAGAGTCGAATGGTATGTTTCGAAAGGGAAAGGCTAAAAGAAAAAGAGAGCGAAACTAACTTTTGAAGAAGTTGGACTGTGCAGCATCAACAATGGAAAAGGGGGAAGATTTTTGGGTCCTCAGCTTCGTAGTTTGGATTTGTGAAAGCAGAGGTTGCTTCTTCAACCTCAATAATGGATAGGAGGAAAGGAATTGTGAGTAGGGTCAAATGGGCTATTTCAAAAGGGAAAGGAAAGCCCTAGCTGTGTTTGAATGATGTGTTTCGAACGGGAAAGGTAAAGCCCTAGTATGTTCGATGGCTTTGCTGTGTTTCAAAAAGAAAAGAGAAAGAGAAAGTAGAGAAAATAAGTGTTTTGGTAGGGAAAAAAGATTAAAAAAAAAAAATAGTAATAAAGGATATTTTAGTCCGGATGTCCTAAAAGGTGGCTAGTTTTTCTTAAAAAATTTTTTTTACTATTCTTCAAAAATCCATTTACGGGATGGTTACTTTTCGAAAAAATCTTTTTTAGTATCCAAAATTTATTTTTAAAAAAAAGGCAGAAAAAAAATTATGACAATGATAGATAGTTTTAAATAAGAAAGGGTTGACTTTTATGATAGGAATAGTATGGCAAATTTATTAGGCAGGTATGATGATATTGGCATCATTTGATAGACATATATGTATATATGATTTAAATGATTATCAATAAATACTTTAAAAATATATATTCCAAAAAAATCAATGAGCCGTTGGCATAATTTTAGAGGACACTGCAAAAGCCTTTTGATGCGAATCGAATTCTTTAGATTTGTTAAATATAACAAATGTATCAAACTGCTTATGGAGGCCTTGATTTTATTTATTTTTTGTGGGAAGAGTGAAGAACTTAAAATAAAAGAAAAATAGAGAACATTATTTTTTAAATAAAATGTCTGCATCAACATAAAAAAAATAAATAAATAAATAAGAAGAAGAGGAAAGGGGTCTTTTTTTTAACAGAATTTTATCGCATATGACTTGATAAATTTTGAAGAAAAATGTATGATGTCAATGATTTCCACCGATTTTAATTCGGGTTTGAATTTAATTAAATAATAATTCAGTGATAACTATACATCAAAAAGAACAAAAAAAAAAAAAAAACACTGAGAAAACTAATAACTCATTCTACTATTTTATCTGAACCACTGCCAAAAATATATATATATATATAAATGTAATATATATTATTAAAATAATTAAAATTAAAATGAAGCGTATAAAGTATTCTGTAGAATGCAAACAACCATTTTTTAATATTATTTATTTATTTTTCTTTTGGTTTTTAATATAATTTGAATTTGTTGGGATGTGATAGTAAACAAGGTTCAAAATATCGATATCGATGGAAATATCAACAGTTTAAAATATAAAAATATCAGAAAATATCGAATATCGATAAAAAATTATAAAATATGATAGAAATTTATTTTAAAAAATTAAAAATTTTTATTAGAACTTTAGAATTAATTTATTTAATCTATCAGTTATTAAATTGATTATAAAACTTGCTAAAATATTGAATGAATGTTATATTCTTTTTGGTGAATTTATTTATAATAAGTACTAATGACCATAGATAAATTATTATTAATAAAAATATTATGAAAAATACATATATGATAAAATTATTTATTAACTAAAATATACAAAACGATTATTACAATTACATTATAGTTCATAAATATCATCTTAATACCACATAGAACTTCTGGGTGGTTGAAAATCATCGGTTTTTTTTTCTCATTTTGATTTTGAAATGTGAAATGTGAGAAGTAGCTATGAAAATGTATTTCCTTGATAATTTTTTAAATAATTATTAATATGCTAACCATATGGATCTTGCATTATTAGTTGACTATATGCATAATTATTACTCTCTGATGGTTGAGTTTGAGATGGTATTCATGAGTTGCTATTTGATGATATTTTATAAATATCTATTAAACAAGGGTTATGAAAATGATTTCTAACTAACATTGATCCAAAATTCATAGAAATTGAATCCTCTTATTATTGTGATATCTCCATATATATGTTTCATCATCTATTTATCCATATTTGTAAAATAGATATTCCCGACAATAAGATTTTCAAAATTCAAAAATATAATCCACAATCTTTGTATTTTTACTTTATCGATATTCAATAAGTAAAACTTGTTAATATTATCCAATTCAATTTATTCTACTTTGCTTATATCACCAAATATTTAAAAAATAATTAAAAGGTAAAAAATTATCAATGAAGTTAAATTTTTTTATTAGATATCAATAATATTTATGAATTTTTTTAAAAAAAATTTACGGATATTTTTGAAATTTTCATGAAAATTATACCATTTTTAACCAAATTGTTAAGGATTTGATGTTGATTTTTTTACTAAAATTTCTATGAAACTTTTTGTCATATTTTAGAAATTTTAATGAATATAATGAAAATTTTATCCATTTGTATTTGGAATCTAATTTTTATTTTGATATTTAAAAAAAAAAATTTCGAATCTTTTAGACCATGATAGCAAATTCAAATAATGGTGACCTTATTGCAGCAGTAGCAACAGCAACAACAACAACAACGACAACAACGACGACGATGATGTTGACCCACAAAATTAATTTCATTAAAAATCTATCTCCATAATTTTATTTTATTTTATCTTATTTATTTAATTTTTTTTTTTTGAAAGGCTGTCTGCATATCTCAATTGTAGAATTTTTTTATTTTTTATTTTAAAAAAATAGAGATATATTTTTTTGTCATATATAATAATTTTTTTTCTATTATTTCAAATTTATTACTTCTAAACTCTATACATGAATGCTTGATAATTGATCTAACCTGATTTGATACAAACCAACCAACTAGCTTTGCCATGGAGTTTTTTGCTACTTTTATGTGTATATTTTCCTATTACTTAAATTTTTATTATTTATTATAATTATTAATAATTATTGAGCAATACTACAAATATTAAATTTTGATAATTAATTATATAGTAATTTTTTAATAATATTAAATTAATACTGTTTTATATATATAAATAAAATATTTAAAAATTATCAAATAATAAATATTAAAATTTTGATAAAAAATATTTAATCAATCTATATTTATTCATAATTATTTTTGAATATGCTATTAATAGGTAAAAATTAATTTATATATTTATTTTGTATTCTCAATATTTGAATCTAATATGTAAAGTGACATTATCTGTTTCAGTGAGACGGGTCCACTGAGTCAGAGTGGTCCAACCTTGTTATGGGTAATTCACCAAAAAAGGGGAACCAAAAAAAAAAAAAAAAAAAAAGACTGTTTTTGGTCTTATTTTTGGTACAGCTCCCAGTCTCTTTTATTTATTTATTTATTTTTGGGTAAATAATAGTCCCAACTCTTTTTCATGGTTTCTAAAGGCAAATTTCATGATTTGAACCCATTTAACCTTTTAAGATCATATCCTTTTTCACTTGGACAAAATATCGGGGTCAAGAAAGTTCATGTATACAATACGTACGATTGATGATAAATAATTTCATTATATAAAAAAAATAAAAATTCAGTTTCCTAAATCAATCATATCAAAAACTTGGAATTCATACCGGCTTATGTGGTAATTTATTTATTTTTGCGATTTTTTTCTTTTTTTTTTTTTTGGACCAACCAAACTTAACCCACTGTGTATTTTCAACACTAGAAAACAATTAATGCCTCGTCTGTGCAACCGCGATCACAAGGTGTAACAGCTTCTAAGGCTACCTTGATTATGTCACTTCATTCGGTTTTTTTTTCGGGTCGGTGATCATTTTATTTGTTTTTAAATAAATTAATGGGTGGTGGAAATTACGGGAATAGGAAGAGGATGTCTGAGAAGCTAGAAGCTCTGCTGAAGCAGGAGGAGAGGTTTTACCATGATGAAAGTTGCCCAGGTTGTAACACTGATAAGCTCAAGGAATCTAATCCTGGTCTACCTTTGAAGCACTTGTTCTATGTTTTTGTTATTGTGCTCCATCCACACCAATTTGTTCTTATCTCTCTTCCTTTGTCTTTTTTATTTTATTTTTTTATTGGCACATCCATAAGTTGTGCTTTGTGGGTATTGATATTGATGTATCGTATTCGTCAGAAAACTGGAAAAAGGGGTTTATCATGGAAAATTCCAAATTGTCAAATAGCTATAAAGCTTATATTCTTACACCCCGACAAACAAACAAAATAGAATTGTTAAAACAATCAGTGAAATTATTTCCAATAGTGTTTATGAATAGACATTTTTTCAATGGAAAATGCTAAATAGTAGACACTATCTCAACAGTAATAAAAGTTGGACATGCTCTCAGTTTGACCGATGGATTCAGCTTACGAAGTAAAAATCTTCTTTTACTGTCATAGTCTGTTATGGCTTTTTAAAAACTTCAAAAATGCAAGGCAATGCAATTCAAAGTATGTTAAGCTTCATGGTTATGTGTTTCTGAGCTTTTCAAAAGAAATCATTAATTTTTATATGGCCCTCGTCATTTTAAAATTCTTCTATGGTTTTCCCTGATATCTGTCATTTATTTTAACTCCAAAAATTTCAGACTTTGGTGTGCCTCCTTTGTGGTTCATATGTATGCAGCTTTGCCAATTTCAGTGCTTTTTTCTTTCCTATATTTCATGGTAAGTATACTACTCGGTTAAACTTCTATATATTCTATGGCTGATATTATCCAAAACCAATCGCAAAAATAGTTTCTGTTCATTTATTATTCAATTACTATTCTGAATAACATGAAGTTTCAGAATAGTGTAATTTTCAATTTAACCACGAAAAATAAATAAATAAATAAATAAAATGCTGACGATCTTAGTTGAATATTGAACGTTCAAGAAGAAGGTTAACAATCATAGGGCATTCACACAAATTGACTATGAAGTGGGCATTGTATTAGGCGTAAAAATTGTAAGGGTTCATTTGGGAATAATTTCGTAGGAAGCGCCTCTAATTTAAAAAGTGGATTACTAGGAATCACGTTAATGGTTTAACTTGTGTATGCACAGTAACATTAACAGACTTTAATGTGTATTTATGTGGAGAGTATTTTGGGATGTAGAAACTTGTTTAAAGGCTTGTGGTAGTTGAAGAAGCAGCTAAAAGTGTCCTAGCTTAGGATCTGACCGATAAAAGTTTTGTTGCCTTCTCTTTTCTTACATGCACTAAAAAATAAAATCTGATAAAATTAACTTGGAAACTTGCAAGTAGTGTTACTGTGCTACATCACCCATGATATTGACCAAAGAATAGCGTTTATTTCCAATTTTCTTTTCTAAATACATCTAGAAAATCCAACGTTAGTGTTTATAATTTCTCAACCAAGTGCTAAATTTAAGTGGGTCCTTTTGAATTCCAATTGATTATAGTTTAAATGCTATGATAGATGGCTTTGATCAATTTCATTTGTTATTAAAATCTTTATGGATGTTATTGATGTGGAGTTGGTGCATTATAAATTTCTGCAGATAGAGGATTTCCAAATAGCAAAAAGGGAGGAGGATATTGGTTTCTATACTGGTTTTGTGGGTGAGATTGTGGTTCAAACATAACCTATGATGTTTGACTTTTTAATTTAAAGTTCCATTAATGGTTTTACTCCTTGCAATATCTTTCTTGAAGGCTCTGCATTTATGTTGGCGAGCTTTAACTTCTGTAATCTGGGGGATAATAGCTGATCGATATGGTCGAAGACCTGTCATGATATTTGGCACAATTTGAGTGTTAGTAAAGCTGATTTTCCCATGTTTCAATGTCACCTATTGATCAAGTTTTCACTAGTTAAAGACAAGTTGCTCATTGATCATGTGCATCCAAATTTCCATCTCCTTTTTTTGACGATAATGACTATAATTTTCAGGGCTATTTTCAACACACTTTTTGGATTCAGTAGAAGCTTTTGGATGGCAGTCTCTACGAAGTTTCTCCGTGGAAGTTTGTCTGGCATACTTTGACCAATTCGGGTACACCTTATATTATATATCTGATGCAAAGTTAAAATTTAAAGTTTGTGTTTGTGATTATGCTTTGGTTTTTGTTTTAAAATTGCAAGGTATGAATAACTCAATTCCATGATACACTAACACCACAAGTTTCCATGACATCCTTAGCTAGTAAAACAAGTTAAATAGGTATTGTTATGGGTCTCCATAGCATGGGATTTATCTGCAATCTTGAAAGTGTTAAAACACTGAATTAACGCGCATTTCCTCCTGGGTTTACCCTAGAAATTGTGTCATTTTCAGAAGCCGACAAGATGAGATGTAATAAAATATATGTAATTACTTTATTACATACTTCCCTATTTTACCTAGTAAAGAGTTGGGAAAGAATAGCTTGAGAAGGAGAGATAACACGACATGAATTTAGCCTGAATAGATCTTTGAGCTTAGGCCTAGCTGGACTTTTCTAAAGTTGAAGCATATTATGACCAGATTTGCATGTAATGGAATTACTTCTAGTTTTGATGATCTTTATTAATTTGTGCATATCCATATACTGCAAAAATATTGTGGTCATGGTTGTTATTGCTTTATGAATCAGTTGAAAGTCATATTTATATTATTGCCCTTATTATGTTATAGTAGACCACTAGATCAATGTTGCTTAAATCAGATTCTTGCTGTAGTTGAAGCTGATATTTATTTTTTGGAATCCGAATATTTCGTTAGTGAAAGCTCTTTTTCTCATTCAAACTATAACAGCTTTTAAAACAATTTGCATCTTGATGGGACTGGTGTTGATAAAATTTCCTTCTATATTGTTAAGTTTATATTTATATAATCATTTAGGATATAAGCTTGAAGGTATCAGTGTAGTTTTTTATATTAAACCTAAAGTTATTATGTATATGTTTGTGTGTTTGTGGGATATCTTTCTTACATTCCACATTGTTAAGTGTTTATTCAAATTAAGTGTATGTGTTTAAGTGCATTAATGTAATTTTATGTTTTAATCCTAGAGTCATATATATATATGTATATATATGTGTGTGTGTGTGTGTGTGTGCTGAGTCTCTTATGAGGTGTTGCCTCACCTTTGCTCGATTCTATACAGTAAATAATTCCATGAATGAGCCTCCTATGACCTATTGCCTCTTTTTTTTTTTTTTTTTTTTTTTTTTTTTTTTTTTGCTATGTGACTTTTCAAATTTCAAATGTGTGAACAATCATCAATTTTGATTTTTTTTTTTTTTGGCAATGTTTTTGTTTCGATGCAATTTTTGTCAATGAAATGCGGCTTGCAAGTAAATAGATTGATCAGTTGTACTTTTTCAGGTGTATGCTTCAGAAGTTTGTCGTAAAGAATATCAATCTATGGGAATGTCAATGGTAAGAAACTCTTTTCATTGTGCTTTATAAATTCTTCCAGCAGGATGATATTTAATGAGATGTAATTGTTGTAGGTTAACACTTCATGGGGAATTGGATTAGTCATTGGTCCATCTCTTGGAGGTTTTCTTGCACAGGTACTTTTCTCTTTTATTTTTGTACTTATTATTATTTTTTTTTAATAGCTAGTACAGAAGTAACACATGACTGTTGCTTTATGGATAAGCTGATATCATAGCCTGCAGAGAAGTTTCCAACCTCATTTTCAAAAGAATCTCTTTTCGGGAGGTAACCATGTTGTTGTTGTTGTTGTTGTTGTTGTTTTTTGGTATTTTTATTGATTTTTAATTTTAAATCCATAATTATTGTTTTTTGGCTTCTTTAAGCATTTTTCATCCCATTTATGCTTAATTCTTATGGTCAAGTGAAATGGCAGGTTTCCTTACTTGTTACCTTGTCTTTCGATATCAATCTTGGCATTGGCTGCAACTGCTGTTTGCTTTTGGGTCCCGGTATATTATTTTATCAACTTTTAACTCCTTTAATAATTTTGTCTGCATATATTATTTGATTATGTTACCCTAAGTTGTATGATATGCATTCCAAATTACAACATTACTTAGTTGTCTGAAGAACACCAATTAGATAACATAATATGACAATATTACTGGGAGTGCAAAACTTGAGAGGACAGAGCAACAACATGAAAACTAGAACAGTTCAGAAGGTGACTTCCAACACAATAAAGACCATTCAAACCTTCAATCAATTGTCTATTTTGTATAAAATCCTAAAAAACACTATAACAGCGAAAAAAGTGTGACAAAACAATGTAGTTGTTTTCTTAATTAAGTAATATAAACAAGCGTTGTCTTGCTTTTTATCGTCTTCATTCTCACCTTTTTCTTGCCTTTCTTTGATAGCCCTACATATGTTGCCCCATTGTTGGATTAAGGATTTTATATGCTATCCTGACACCTTCATGTTGTAATATTAAAGCTTCCAATCATAAAACTTGGAGGCTCATGGCTTTGAGATGGTTTCAGGAAACACTTCACTTTCATACTAGAAGTGATGAAGAGAGTGAGGATTCATGTAATGCACCGGTGGCCAGAACTTATGCAGTTGATATGAGAGGAAGTTTGCAAAGATATGAGGAAAAAAATCGAGATTCCCAACAAAGGCTTCTTAAAAATTGGCCCTTAATGTCATCTATTATTACATATTGTGTTCTCCACCTTCATGACATGGCCTATACTGAGGTAATACAATTTTCTTTATTTTAACTTCCATAAGTTTTAATATGTTATATGCTTTGTTTTTGCATTCTTCTGAACCTCATGCTTTTCAGATTTTTTCATTATGGGCTATTAGTCCTAGGAGGCATGGAGGATTGAGCTACTCAAGTGCAGAGGTTGGTGAAGTTCTTGCAATTTCAGGTAAATTGTTATAGTGAATGGCAATCGGGTTAGGGTCGGGTTTTTGGAAGACCCAAACCGATTGGGGTGGGTATGGGAAACTATAAACAGGTTTTCGGGTTGGGTTGGGTTTATGATTTTGTATCCATTTCGGGGTTGGGCTGGGTCAGGTTTGGGTTTTTGGGCAAAATGTAATAAAATTTTAAGGGGAATTTGGCCCAATACCCTCATAGGACCGAGGTTAATGATTTTTGCCCCCTCACTTGATATCTTTTTTGTTCTACCCCTCAATATCCATTGTAACTTTCAAACAAAAAAAAATTACTTACATATCCTATTACATTTTAAACCAAACAAAAATCAACTTTTTCTAAACGTCTTTACACGAACACACAAATACAAAAAACCAAACAAACGGCTATAACACAAACACACAAATACACAAAAATCCCAAAATTTCATAAAAGTGTCAAATTTTGCAAAAAAATTGGATGACTGTTCACCCTCGGTAATTCACGAGGAAATCGTCGGTAAGCAACAAATACCCTCGGGAAAAATTACCGATGGTTTCGTCGGTAATTCCCGAGGGTGTACAGTCCATAACATTTTACCAATTTTTTGGGCCCCATAAGTCCCATAACGTGTGTTGAATGCAAAAACATGGCAAATAGGGATTCTAAAATTATGCTAAGTAGAGAAATCCCAAAATTTCATAAAAGTGTATCAAATTTTGCAAAAAATTTGGATGACTGTTCACCCTCGGTAATTCCCGAGGAAATCGTCGGTAATCAACACATACCTTCTGGAAAAATTACCGACGGTTTCATCGGTAATTCCCGAGGGTGTATAATCCATAACATTTTACCAATTTTTTGGGCCCCACAAGTCCCATAACGTGTGTTGAATGCATAAACATGCAAAATAGGGATTCTAAAATTATACTAAGGAGAGAAAATCCCAAAATTTCATAAAAGTGTATCAAATTTTGCAAAAAAATTGGATGACTGTTCACCCTCAGTAATTCCTGAGGAAATCGTCGGTCACCAACAAATACCCTTTGGAAAAATTACCGACGGTTTCGTCGGTAATTCCCGAGGGTGTACAGTCCATCACATTTTACCCATTTTTTGGGCCCCACAAGTCCCATAACGTGTGTTGAATGCAAAAACATGGCAAATAGGGATTCTAAAATTATACCAAGTAGAGAAAATCCCAAAATTTCATAAAAGTGTATCAAATTTTGCAAAAAATTTGGATGACTGGTTACCCTCGGTAATTCCCGAGGAAATCGTCGGTAACCAACACATACCCTCTGGAAAAATTACCGACGGTTTCGTCAGTAATTACCGAGGGTGTATAGTCCATCATATTTTTCAAGTTTTTTGGGCCCCACAAGTCCCATAACGTGTATTGAATGCAAAAACATGCAAAATAGGGATTCTAAAATTATGCTAAGGAGAGAAAATCCCAAAATTTCCTAAACGTGTCTCAAATTTTGCAAAAAAATATGATGACTGTTCACCCTCGGTAAATACCGACGAAACCGTTGGTAATTTTTCCAGAGGGTATGTGGTTGGTTACCGACGGTTTCCTCGGGAATTACCGAGGGAGTACAGTCATCCAACTTTTTTTGCAAAATTTGAGAACTTTTTAAGCAATTTTGGGATTTTCTCTCCTTAGGATAATTTTAGAATCTATATTTTTCATTTTTTTGCATTCAACACACGTTATGGGACTTGTGGGGCCCAAAAAAATTGGTAAAATGTGATTGACTGTACACCCTCGGTAATTACCGACGAAACCGTCTGTAATTTTTTCAGAGGGTATGTGTTGGTTACCGACGATTTCCTCAGGAATTACCAAGGGTGAACAGTCATTCAAATTTTTTGCAAAATTTGATACACTTTTATGAAATTTTGGGATTTTCTCTACTTAGCATAATTTTAGAATCCCTATTTGCCATGTTTTTGCATTCGACACACGTTATGGGACTTGTGGGGCCCAAAAAATTGGTAAAATGTTATGGACTGTACACCATCGGGAATTACCGATGAAACCGTCGGTAATTTTTCCAGAGGGTATTTGTTGGTTACCGACGATTTCCTCGGGAATTATCGAGGGTGAACAGTCATCCTATTTTTTTAGAAAATTTGAGAACTTTTTAAGCAATTTTGGGATTTTCTCTCTTTAGGATAATTTTAGAATCCATATTTTTTATTTTTTTGCATTCAACACACCTTAGGGGACTTGTGGGGCCCAAAAAATTGGTAAAATGTGATTGCCATAGGGTTTCGGTAATTACCGACGAAACCTTTGGTAATTTTTGAATAAAAGACAAATTGAACGTTTTCATTTTTTAATGCCGTTTGATCACTTACTTTGCCAGAATTTATCATTAATAATGTTACATTTAGCATGTTATTGGTTGGAACACACATGATTGAAGTTGCCGGATGGAATTGTTGTGAGTCTTTTACGCTGGTGTACAAATGTCAATTACCGATGATGCATTGGTCATTACCATTGGGCAATAATATCATCCATGCAATAGTAAGAAACATACAAACAACTGAACCAAAAACTGAAGATGGAATGATATGTTATCAAAACAATATGACAGATGAATTTGACAATAAAAGAACACATAAAGCCAACGTCTATTACGCCAAAACACACATTACGCGGTTGACCAACTAATTGCATTCCTGACTACATTTCATACACACGCATACCACATAACATGGCCTCATTGTCTGAATATAGCATCATGCGATTGATGGGCATTCGTTTCAGTGGTGCTGTTGGTTGTTAGTGCTATCAAGAGGTACGGCAGCGGAGCATGATCGGCTGTTGTGACCAACCTGTTTGCACCTCCTGCATCTATATTGATGACGCTCCTCTCCTTGAGATTGAATCCTCTTCTTTCTCGGTCTTCCTGACTGTTTGCCAATTTGAGGTGGAAGTACAACCTGGTTTATGACATCATCTGGAGCATGCCACTGACTTTTATCTCCAAGTGGATATATGGTTTCCGAATATGCATCACGGAGTGAGTCAACTGAGTAATGCGCCGAGCAAAGGAAATATGGAGAGATATGTCGATGCTTACATGCTGCAATTGCATGGACACAAGGAAATCCATCAATGTCGAATTCCTTGCATGAGCATGTCTTATTTTCTAAGTTGACTACTCCAACGAACATGCCATAGCCAACAATTTGAAACTTGTATAAGTTCAATGGAATAACACGTAAGCCTCTGGCATTATTTGAGCGCTCTTGCATGATATTTTCCAACCAATTAGTAACAAGAGTTTGCATTTCAGCTGCGTTATTTCGACTTTCGTACCCCTTGTTGATTAATTCTTCAATCATGTCTGCAAACAAAACAGCTTAAAAATATTACGAACTCTAGTATTGCCTTTCCTCCTCATGATAATTATAGTAGACCATGCCTTCTAACGTAAGGAAAAAAAACTGCTAAATTATAACAAAACCAATGTAATATCAACCAATATAATATTAAACACAGTAATCACATAATAAAAGCATTAAAAGTTAACTAAAGACTATAACTGTGGATATTTAGATATCATAAAACATCAACAGCAAGTAGACTTCTCATATAAAACATTTAATATGTCCCCAAGAAGATAATAATCATTAAATGCGGCTCCTACCATGGACCTACCAATAATCCAAACCACAACAGCTGTGGTCCTTGTGGTCCTTAAAATTTTGAATAGAAACCTAAAGTGAAAGGGCTTCATGATATCATAATATGCTTACAACACAAATACAATTGAGTGAATAATCTTCCACTAGTTCCTTTCACCCTAAAGAGAAAAAAGTTCATCCCACATAACAAATAGCAGGGAGGATTGAGCATTTCTTAAAAATTAACAATGTTTCAGAACATGTGACAAATAAATTGCTTAATTTTTAAAATCCTAAAAACTAGTTATTAAGTGCACAGGAGAAAAAAGGTTATTAGATAAAGGTGGAAATTCTGTGGTTCGGTAAAATAAAGTAGAAAGCTAAAGCATAGATATTAATTTGAACATTGTTATACAGATAATGAGGATCCATTAATAGTTCCAACCAAGTCAGAGATCAAAATGCCAACTCCCTGTGTGTAGAATGTACAAATATACAACAATGAAAGGAACTCAATGTTGACCTTAATTTGAAGGTTAACAAATATGAACTGAACAAGAAGAATATAGGTAATAATACTATTGCACTACTTTGACCAATATAGGAACCAAATGGACCTCCAAAATTAAGAACATCTAAAATTTTTAGTCTGGCTAATGATGAAATGAGGAAAAGCAACATCTAAATTTTGAAGTGCATGTAAATGTTGATATCTATTTGTGCAATTTCAATTGGTTTACTCGTTTTTTCATATGAACACCTTATTTTACATTCATTGTGATTTTGCCTGTTTTCTAATATCTTTTCTTGGCTTTTTTCCCCTTAATGTGTGTGTATTTGTCAATACAATAGATAATATAGTGGTGGCTAACTTCCAAAAAGCATAATTGATTTGTAGCCAAACCGAGGAACTCATATAAAATGTCTTCCTTGCATAGCTCCCATAGTTTTCTATTATTATCATACGTTAACCTATCATTGCATCTTTTAACATGAAGTGCAGAGGGAAATGATTCCACAACGTCATAACTGGAGTTTGAGTTAAATCAATAAATGAAAGCCCCAATGGACTGTTTAAATCAATAAACATGTATGAGAAATGACTAAATTAGAAGGGGATAAATACAAAAAATATCAACAAAGAAAATGGAGAACAATATTTGTGAAGTATCTCTTTGACACAAGAATAATTTACTTGAATAAAAGATATTAAAGTAATAATAATAATATAAATAAAAATAGAAAGAAAAATGCATGCTGATACAAAAAAATAAAGGAAAAACAAAGTGCATTTACATTGGATATTAAGTGTTATGAAGCGGTACGAATGCAAATACTTAAATCGAAAAACTCATTCATAGAACTCAAAGAAAGGCACTGAAAACAATATCACTAAACAATTGACTTCGTAAACCATGATTAATGCTGCAGAATAACACTACCCCAGGAAAACTTAACTCGTAGAGCCCAAATCCAACTAAAGCTACCAAAGGAACAGCTGAAAGTGGACTCAAAAACTTGAAGAATAGATATAGAAAATCTAATTAACAACAGCTTTAGAATTCCAATTGTTTGTAGGACAAAACTATTTTGGAGAAAACATTAAAAGGCATCAGTGCAAACACTCAACAGCCTTAACAAATATTTGACAATAGTTTTTGTAATCGAGTTCTATTACTTCACTTTCCTCTCCATTTTCTTCAATCTATATTCCTAGCCAAACCACTGAAAACCATTCTGAATAGGATCATTACAAAATTGTTCAAGATGGTGATAAACAGGATTGGCACACGTCCTATGTATGCACAATCATACAATGAAACCAAAAGATATTACGTGTTACTGTTTGCATTTAGATGGAAATTTCAATTTTTAAATAAAGAGAAGCACTAAAACAAAAGTTAACATCACACTGATAGAACATATTCTCTAAATTAATCAAAGAAACCAAGTTGGCCAGGAAGAGTTTCCAATAACCTACTAAACGGGTGGCTAATATTGATTTAGATTTCCCATTTTCAAAAGAAAAAGTCAAAGAGTAGTTTTAAATTCTCCAAGATTCTTCATATGCTATCACCATTAATGCAAGTACCTTAAACATTTTTTAGCACAAGAAGAATTACGTGTATCATGCAATCAGATTAATCCAATCAAACAACCAATATCAACCAGGAAGACCAGATTGTTTATACCTTTATCTACCTTCCAAATTTAGTTCCTTGATCTTTTCTAATTGTGGAACAACAGGCTCTATGACAATATAGATAGCAACCTTTGTCGTATTACCACAAAAAGTTTTACTCTCCATACTATAAAGGAATGATAAAATATTTGGTTGTTTGACCTGAAAAGAACAAATGTGACCTTTTTATACTAGTAGGTATCGTAGAAAAATTCCTTTACAGAAGGCTAGTAACAGAAGGATAAAGTAGCTAGACAGGGACACAAAACATGTATTAAAGCTTTAGAAAAATAGGCATACTGTCAAACAAAATCTATGGACTCTGAAAAAACAACCATGTTGAGTTAGTGCTTGATAAAATCAAAAATTTAAACATTTTTTTACAAAAATATTACACTTAAATTTTATCAGATTATTGGATTTCAAATTTCAGGGATGTGAGAATCTTTCATATCAATTCCCTCTTTGATTTTGATAGGTGTATGTGACAAGAAAATCCACAATGCATCAATCCGCTAATATCTAAATTCAACCAAAATATTGAAAATTGCAAATAGAAGAATATTTAAACCAATCCAAGAAACCAAAGAGAACAAGAACTTTCTCAAGAAAAATACTAACCACATCAAAGAGTAAAACAGATGAGAACTTATAGTTCTGAGGCGCTTTACACCATTACGACCAGCGGCTAAATGTCCATCTTGGGCATTACTTCCAGAAAGAGAAAATATACATATAACAGATCCATCATCCTAAAATACCAATTAAAAGTATATCAACATATCATGTATTTATATATGATAAAATTTTCTTAGATTAGAGGAACTGGAGATTGAAATTCGTAATTGACGTATAGGAAATAGCCAATAATAAGATCGTAGGAAGATCTGAGCATATAGACACATCCAAGACTTTAACAGAACAGGTTATGGAATAGCTTCACTACTAAAATTTTCTCTTCATTTGTATGAGCAAAAACATTATATAATTTCTACCACACACACGCAACCCAATAAAACATATCAACAAACAGTTAAAATGCATATGATTTTGGCCCCAAATAATAAAACCCAAAAATAATAGCATTCTAAAAACAAGTTCAGTAATTAATAATTACTATATCCCATGTATAAGATCCATTAACTTAATATTTTCAATTGTAATAATCAACAAAATTTCCATAACAGCTAATAAAAATAAAAGTAAAAGCAGACCCAAAAAACTGAATGGAACAAAAAGTAAAAGAAGATTTAAGGGGGCTGAATGATCATCGTCACCTGATGAGGTTATTGTTTTAGTTGTCTCAGTGAGTCAGTGAGAAGCAGAGGAATGGGAAGAGTGGTGAGAAGAAGAAGAAGTAGAAGAAGAAGAGGAAGGAGGAGTTTGTTGTAGACGAGCTCGTCGACTCTGAGGCTAAGACCGAGAAGGGCATGACAGAGCTGATTGCTGAGCCTTGGATGCTTCCTCCACTCGCTCCTCCTCCTGAAGAACTCCGATTGTCCCAAAACGCTTCGCCATTCTCTCTCACTTTCTCTTCCTCTTCTTCTTCGTGCTCCGTTTAGGGGAAAAATGGCGTAACCTTACATCTTCATTCTTCCTTTTCACATTTGCAAAGGGTAATATGGGGATATTTGAAAATAGAAGGGTAAAACAAAAAAGGTTGGAAACGGGTGGATAGTTTTCATTAGAGCCTTTAAAACAAGGGTATTGGGCCAAATTCCCCAAATTTTAATTTTTCTCAACAAAATCTATTGGGTCGGGTCGGGCCGAGGAACCCAATGGTTTGGTTCGGGCAAAACCTTGTTAACAATAAAACTTCGGATATCATAGGGATGGTTTGTTATCTGGTTGGCTGGCGGTAAACCCGACCTGATTGCCATTCCTAATAGATCCATCATGCGAGTCCTTTTTGTTTTGTTCTTTTCCTATTTTTTGCTATGCATTTGGGTTTGTCAGGTAAACACCTTTTTTGTTGTCTTCTGATTAGTTATCAAAATTACCCTATTAAAACATAAGTTTTTAAGCATAATTATGATAATATTACTCAAGTTACCTTTCTTACTTTGTATATTTTTTTCATAAATTACTAGGATTTGGTCTGCTCGTCTTTCAGCTACTTTTATATCCCATGGTGGAGAGGACTTTTGGACCAGTAATTGTATCTCGAATTGGAGCCGTATGTGTTGAGGATTCCTCCATCTGACACATTTTTCGTTGCATATTGTTATATATGCATATATATATATTTTTGTTGGTAAATTGTATATTGTTATATGCTTTTGCATTTAAATTGATGATTACTTGGTTTCATGCAAAGGTCTTGACCATCCCATTGCTGTCAAGTTACCCTTTCATAGCTATGCTATCTGGCCTCACCCTCGCACTATTGATTAACTGTGCATCTCTCCTGAAGAACTTGCTTTCTGTAAGTGCATGCCCAAACTGTGAAGTTCTTCTTTCTTCATCTGTAATAGGAATGGTTATCGTAGACTTTTAGCTCTGTTACAGTTTAAACAGATTGTCAAGGAATCAGATCAAATGAATTAACGCATGCTTCCACTATTAAGTGCATCAGCACACATACTTTAGATGCATGTATCGATGTATTCCTTAAGTATCAAGCTTGTATGAGGTGAGCCACAAATGCATTTTGTACTCTAATAAACTTATATTTAATTGATTCTACATTAACAGGCAACTATCACTACAGGGTTGCTTCTCCTACAAAACAGGGCTGTGGTAATTTTTCTGTAACCTTTGCTGCATAATCAGATTTTTCTGTTCTTTATAACATTTTGAAGTTAGTAACTGTCTTCAAATGCTCGTCTAAAATCAATTGAAGACCCAAGAGAAAAGAGGAGCTGCAAATGGCACATCGATGACTGCCATGTCTTTATTCAAAGCAGTTGGTCCAGCTGCTGGAGGTTCAGTTTACGTACGTCATTACTTGAATGATTTTTTTTTTTTTTTTTCCTTTTTCTTTTGACTCGTAAGCTATTTAGTGAACCATTGTTTTTAGCTACTGTTGCTGTTGTTGACGCATCTAAAGTTTGGTTGTAGATTGATAAATCCCGTTGTCATGTCTTGCAAGTAATCCATTCCCACTTCAATAGAATTATCGAAAATTCAATTATACGATTGCATTATTTGTGTAGGAGAGAAACATAACTCAACCTAGGCTCGTTCTACAATTTCTTGTTCTTCTCTCTTTTCTTCTTTCCTAACTTTAAACCAAACAGCAACGAGTGCGCCAAACAGCAACTAGTGCGCATTCATTTGTATCTCAGATTCTCAATCATGCAGTATCCTTTATAACTCTAGTTTGATGATATTCTTAAGGCTAAGATTTGTTTATCATTTTGGTATTTGCAGATTTTCTTGGGCACAAAAGCGGCAAAATGAATCTTTTCTTCCTGGTACTCAACTGAAATGCCATTCTCCACATATGAACCTGTTAACATGTTTATCATATTAGCATTTTATAATTTTGTGATGATAGTATGCTAGTACTCAATTTAAATAATCTATAATATGAACTAAACCAGACAAAAGAAACACCCTTCAAGCAGCATTTTCTTTCCTGTACCAAACAAACTTACCACAATTCCAAACAAATAAAACATTAGTCCTTGTTTGGCCAAGTAACTCAAAACTGTTGTTTCTGTTTCCAAAAACAGCTTTTTAAAAAAGTTAACACTAAAAAGATAATAATAATAAAAATAACGCTACATGATAATTAGAAGGCTAATCTTTGATAACAAACAGGCGCAAATCAAAATATTAAATCCAAATAGTTACTTATTCTAGAAGAACTATTACTGGCAGGCCGTGGTTGTGGTTGTGGCAAAGACTGTTAGAAAAACCCATAGAAATTCAAGTGAAAGCAAACCAGAACAAGTAGAAACCAACACAAACGAATGTGTCTGTTTCTGAAAAGAGAACCCAGCTTCAGCTTTGTTTGGAAAGATAGGACCATTTTGAAGAGTTTAGCTACTAATTTTGGATAAATGCCCTAATAATGCATACTCTAATTTGGACAAAGAAGTGGTTTACCTTTCTCGCGTAAACAAAGGAAAATGATTGTTCTCTTTCTTAGAGAAATTAAATGATTGTTCTCTTTCTTAGAGAAATTGTCTAGTATTTGAAGTGGTTTACCTTTCTCTGGGAAACAAAGGAAAATGATTGTTCTCTTTCTTAGAGAAATTGTCTAGTATTTGATAATCTTCCAGTTATTTAGAAGGTATAAATTACTAACAAGTCCCAAGAAACACCAAAAAGCTTGTGAAGTTGTGTTAGATGTTACCAACTTAGATCAAGTAATGTTTCATCTCATCTTATATGATTTACTTGGTATGTACATTTACATTGATACCCTCGTACTTAGTCCCTTGTAAATTAGACAGTGTTACTCTTTTCATAAAAATAAATAAATAAATAAATAAAAAGAAGAAGACAGTCTTACTAAAATCAGAAGCTTGAATGAGTATATTTTGTTGGTTGGATTGTAGGTGATCATATGGTTTTCTTCATCCTCAATGTTATTGAGGCTCTTGGACTACTGATGACCTTCAAACCTTTTCTAGCTCTACCTGATGACAACGTTCAGTAGCTCAGTTGTAGAAGCTTCAGAGATTCTCTTTTACTTTTGAACACATACAACAAATGTAAGGATTTTTTGCACTAAGCTTAGAGATGCTGATTTGGGTCAGGTCCTACATGATCAGCTTCTACTGATTTGGTGCAATTTATTGCAGGTGTTGGGATTTATGCTCTGAAGGCGTTGTAAAAATTGACATTTTGTTGGATTTATTTATACGAAGGGAAAAATTTCATAGGTCCTCAAATTTGACAAAATATCGTCCATCCCCTTAAAGTTTTCAAATTCATCATCTATCACCTAAACTGTTAACTCCCTCCGTTTAATTTGACGGTAGAGGATCAATTTGTTAAATTAATATATATTTGACATAAAAAAATTGTACCTTTTGGTTGCATTCATTTTTTAAATTGCTTTGCATTTTTTACTGAATATTTTATATATGATGCTTCATTTTGTGTTCATAATTAATAATATAAATATAAATATCAAAATTGTCAAAGTTTATTGAATTTATAAAGCCCTATATAAGCAGTGGGACCTTTCACAGAGACCAAGGCCAGAACCTCCACCAGCCGACGTGTATACTCGATTGACTCTTTCATACAGCCCGCAGAGTGGTTGCTTCAGCTCCAGCTTCCAAAGCCAACCAATAAATTGGGGGTGGGTGATGAATTTGAAAACCTTGGGGGGTAAGTGAAGTTTTATCAAATCTCTGGGGTCCATGAAATTTTTTTTTTTTATAAAAATATTGTTCGTGCATTTTATAAATTATGGTAGCAATTCATAAGTTCCATTTCTAAATGGTGTGTAATTTTATGCGGTATAAGTATCTTATTCAGCGAATTTGTTTATGTCGACTGGAACCTTAAAAAAAAATTAAAATTAAAATTAAAATTCAACCGAACTTTAAGAGAAACCAATCAATTGCTAGAGTGAGACTTGTTACGTGTTATATCGATATATTATAAGGAAACTATATTCCCAAGTTCTATTATGTCAAAATCCTACACATAGATATGTGTGTGTGTGTGTGTGTGTGTGTGTGTGTGTGTGTGTCTATATATATATAGATATGATTTATCTCGTGGGCAAAAATCTTGGTCAAATATTATTTTTTCGGGTTGTCGTGTTTTTAAAAGAATAATATATATATATATATATATTGATATGTGTATCCTTTAGGGATATGTACTATCGCGAGCAAAATTTTTTTCAAAATGTCTGAATGAGACAATTACTTTATATATATATATATATATATTATCATGGAGGAATTAAAACCGAAAAATCAACCAAACTTTGGTACTAGCAATTTGTAAAGGGTGCCATATTAATTCGAAGGAGATATTGGTAAAAACAGGATATTTATTATGAATTTGGTGAATTAAATCTGGATTATTTTATTTTATTTTTGGGTTTAGGTATACAAAAATATGATGCTTATAACGAATCCAGCGGATGAAATCTTGATTGAAAGATTGTATTTTAGGTTTCGAACGTATACCGAATTCATCTTCTTCTCAATTTTCCTTTTAGACTAAAATAAATAAATTATATTGGAGTATAAAACAAAAATAAGATTGTTTCCGCTATGAGTGTGTAGAATGTGGTTAATGACAAAGCGTGTATAAGTACAAGTTCTTGTTAAAGAAATAAGATTCCGAATTATGCTTACAGTTGTATTTTGGTGTTTAAATATATATATATATATATATATATAGAGAGAGAGTCGTCCTACGGTGCGGATCTCTGCACGCGGACTGCACCCAAAGTCGATATTTTTTGAACAAAAACGTCGATTTTACTTTGCACATACACAGCAAATGTGACGCTTTTATCCAAAAAGAGTCGATGTTGGATGCGGTCCACATGCGGAAGGTCCGCACCCTCGAATTGCCCTATATGTATATATTTTGACACTTTCATCCTAAACTTCATTTTCAAATGCAATTCAATTTTTAAGCTATCTTTGAGTTTAATTTTTAGCAAATTTAAATAATTCACAACTACAAAATTATACAATGGTCCTTATGCTATTATGTTATATTAAATACATTGTAGGTCTCAAAACTATTAAAAAAAGTGAATCACAAGAGATATCAAAGAGCGGGGGAAGTTAAAACTACATAAGGTCAATATTTGACCTAAATTAAACCAGTAATTAAGGAACATAAATAAAAGTTTGTGACTTTAATGTTTTATGATAATCTAAGAGAAAAAAAAAAGATAATGGATAAATTAGATTTTTTACTTTGGAAGAACATAAATAACTATTGATGGATTTATACTCTTAGAGCAAATCAATTCATTAAGCAAGAGCCTTAATTAGCAATGGATCGTAGGATCTCCAAACTAGTTTATTAAATCAAAGTTTTTGACCTAAATATTTTTTGATAATCCAAGGTAAAAAAAAAAAAAAACAAAAGATAATGGATAAATTAGATTTCGTACTTTGGGAGAACAGATATATTGATAGATTTACGTTCTTGGAGCAAGTTAATTCATTGAATAAGAGTCGTAATTAGCAAGTGATCGTAGGATCCTCAAACTAGCTCATTAATAAAAGTTTTTGACTTAAATATTTTATGATAATCCAGGGAAAAAAAAAAGAAGAAGCAAAAGATAAGGGATAAATTAGATTTCTTACTTTAGGAGAATGGAAATATTGATGGATTTACAGTCTTGGAGCAAACTAATTCATTGAGCAAAAGCCTTAACCCCAAACTAGCTCATTAAATCAAATTTTTTTACTTAAATGTTTTATGATAATCCAAGGTAAAATAAAATAAAAAAGCAAAAGATAATGGATAAATCAGATTTCTTACTTTGGGAGAACGAATATATTAATGGATTTATGCTCCTGGAGCAAGGTAATTCAGTGAGCAAGAGCCTTAATTAGCAAGTGATCGTAGGATCCCCAAACTAGCTCATTAATCAAACTTTTTGACTTAAATGTTTCATGATAATCCAGCGGAAAAAAAAAAAAAAAAGCAAAAGATAAGGGATAAATTAGATTTCTTACTTTGGGAGAACGGAGATATTGATGGATTTATAGTCTTGGAGCAAACTAATTCATTGAGCAAAAGCCTTAACCCCAAACTAGCTCATTAAATCAAAATTTTTTACTTAAATGTTTTATGATAATCCAAGGTAAAATAAAATAAAAAAGCAAAAGATAATGGATAAATTAGATTTCTTACTTTGGGAGAACGGATATATCGATGAATTTATACTTTTGGAGCAAAGTAATTCATTGAGTAAGAGCCTTAATTAGCAAGCGATCGTAGGATCCCCAAACTAGCTTATTAATTGAACTTTTTGACTTAAATGTTTTATGATAATCAAGGGGTAAAAAAAAAAAAAAAGAAGCAAAAGATAATGGATAAATCAGATTTCTTACTTTGGGAGAACGAAGATATTGATGGATTTATGCTCTTGGAGCAAGCTAATTTATTGAGTAAGAGTTTTAATTAGCAATAGATCATAGGATCCCAAAACTAGCTCATTAAATGACAATGCCCATTTAATTGGTTATTAAGATAAAATATTTTAAATTATTCTATGAAGACATTTCTATTTCTCTATCTTATTATAAGATAACTAGTTTACTTCAATATGAGTTTCTTCATTATGACTAATATACTAATAAATGAACTTCATCTTTATCAATCTTTATAGTTATTTCCTATTTGGTGTCCCTTTTGGATGAGTTTTTGGTTTGTAAATTTTCCTGCTTTTAATCTCTAACATCCAAACAACCACTAGATGTCTCAGAGAAAACCAAATCAAATCACTCTTTATAACATAAAAATAAAGGATATTGATAGCTAAGCATTCTGAACTTTATTGGGGTTGACACAGTACACCCTAATTTTTTTTTTCCTGACATTATGCAACCCAAACTTCTTTTTCGCATACACCATTGGTCCTTCTGTTAAAAATGCTTAACGAAATGGTCAGATGAGGGTAGATCAGGTAATTTCACTTTCTCTTTTTCTTCTTCTTCTTCTTCACATGCACCACCAAATCTAAACCCCAATATGATATAGAAGAGAGGTCCTCACGGGTATCATAAAATTGATCTTTTTGTTCATCACTACAATTAATCATATTTTTTATCCTTTATTATTTTGCTCTCTACCCATGAAAACACTCAATCACATAGGGATTTCTACCTTCAAAGTAAACCTCTCTCTCTCTCTCTCTCTATCTCTCTCTTTCTATGTTTCTCATACCCATAGGAGTTTCCCACTTGGGGAGGCATAGAATACAACCAAAACATAAAAGAACAAAATTCTTTTAATAATAAAAAAATATAAATTATAAAGAAAAAAAAGAAACAAAACAACAATTGACCCGATACGGACGTTTTGGTAGCATTTGTTGAAGTGTGGCAATTTTGCCACTTGATGGTGCATGTCACCGGCTAGCATGCACACCTTGGTATCAAATCCTTTCCTTTTATGAGTTTATATTTCTTTGTATGTTTTTAATTGATGCAAGGTATATTTTGATAATGTTTTGTGCCTAAGTTATGTATGCAAAATTATAGGCAAGATTATGCACAAAAGAGTAGGAATGTTATGCTTGAAATGCCTATGGTGCTGGATTCATAATTTCCAGCAACATAGTTCCACTATTTATCTTATATCTCAGGTTGCAAATGGAGTTTTGGGCTGACATTTTGAGGTATGTCTACAGATATATATATCAGACTATGGTTTAAATTTCAGGTCAAAATGACATGGGAAAGTCCATTTTCTATTCCAAACAGATTGCTGTATCTGATGGGCCCAGTATGCAGAGTATGGGCTTGGAGCTGTTTGGCCCATGATCCGGTTCCAGAACTTTCCTAGCTCTTGGAACAATATTTATTGATGACCAAGGATGCTTCAAACCAAGTTTCATAAGCAGATACAAAGGGGAACTAAGTAGGTGAAGCTAGTTTGGTTGTTTACCCAAACTAGTTAAACAATAGGAACTTAGTTCAAACCATGTGCCACTTTTTACTATATTTGGAATAAACATGTTGCAGCTGGTTTTTGACTCTTTTGTGTATGAAAAGTTAGGTGTTGACCATTTTACTTTTTAAATTTCAAATACTTTACTCATTTTGTAAGCTCACATGCTTGGCATGTGTGAACTAGTTGTAATTTCAAGCTTATATTGTAAAATGAATGAAATGGCTAGATCTAAGCCTCATTTTCAAAAGCCAACGTGTTCCTCTTCTTCTTATCTCTTCTTCAACACCTTAGAACACTCTAGGAACCCTAAAAACCAGAAAACACCATAACCAAAACCTAAAAACACAACTCACACACAACCATTCCCAAGAGCATCACCAAAAGCTTGCTTGTTGCTAACACTTCAAGCTAGCTTGCTCTTGGTCATAACTTTCTCACCCCAACAAAGTGGTATCAAAGCAAGGCACATTTTTGTGAGATTTGTGAGGTTTATGGGCTGGTTCGTTCCTTGAGAGTGAAGAGATACTTGAAAGCACAAATATATTTTCATATTCCTTCATACTAGAAAGCAACATTCACATGGCTTCTTCAAGTTTTTCAACTCCTTCTCCTCCTATCTTCAATGGGGAGAACTACAACATTTGGAGTATCAAGATGCAAGCCTACTTGAAGGCTTATGGTCTTTGGGAGGTCACCATAAATCCCCAAGAACCCGAGCCTTTGAGACAAGGGGCAACGGTAAACCAAATCAAGCACCATGAGGAGGAATTGGCTAAAGGTTTCAAGGCTCTCACCGCCATTCATTCTTGTATTAGTGATACCATTTTCACAAGGATAATGGCATGTGAGAGTGCCAAAGAAGCTTGGGACAAACTTCAAGATGAGTTCCAAGGGAGTGCAAGGACAAGACAAATGCAAATCCTTAACCTAAGGAGGGAGTTTGAGACTATCAAGATGAAAGGAAAAGAAACGGTTAAGGAGTTCACCACAAGGCTTCTTAATGTGGTGAATCAAATTAGGGTGCTAGGTGAAAGATTAAGTGACCAAAGGATTGTGGAGAAGGTGTTGGTCTCCTTGCCCGAGAGGTTTGAAGCTAAGATATCTTCATTGGAGGAGTCAAGGAACCTAAATGAAATTTCCTTGACCGAGTTGGTGAATGCCTTGCAAGCTACGGAGCAAAGGAGGAGGATTAGACATGAAGAATCAATGGAGGCTGCATTTGTGTCTAAACAACATCAAAAGACACAAAATCAAAAGAAGAACAAGCTTAAGGTCATAAAGGAGAAAGGTGAAACTAGCAAACCCGAGAGGAAGTCCTATGAACCTTGTCACCATTGCAAGAAGAAAGGTCATCATCCAAGAAGGTGTTGGTGGAGGCCGGATGCATTTTGCCATAAATGCCAACAAAAGGGTCATGTGGAGAGAGTATGCAAGGCTAACAAGAAAGATAAGCAACAAGCAAATGTTGCTAAAGATAATGCAAGTGATAATGAATCCGAAGAGTTTTTTGTTGCTACTTGTTTTAGTAGCATCAAGAATGATGAAGGATGGATCATTGATAGTGGAGCAACACACCATATGTCTCACAAGCATGAGTGGTTCACAAACTTGGATAGGAGCAGCCACAACAAAGTCAAAATTGGAAATGGAGCCTTGATGGAAGTGAAAGGCAAAGGAGATGTGGTGATACACACCACCAAAGGTATCAAAACTATCCATGATGTTCTCTATGTACCTTCTTTATGTGAGAACTTACTTAGTGTAGGTCAAATGCTTGAGAACAAATATGCATTACACTTCTCAAACATGACATGCACTATAGTTGATCCACATGGAAATGAATTAATGTGTGTTGGAATGAAGAACAAGAATTTTAGGTTGAATATGGATGAAAATGGTGCATCGGTTGCATTGAACACCAAAGTTGAGAACACCTCTCAACTTTGGCATAAAAGACTAGGCCATGCTAGCTTTAAGTCATTGGTAGGCACACATGAACTTGTTAGAGACATGCCATTGGTGGAGAAGCAAGAACATGTGTGTGAAGTGTGTCAAAAAGGAAAGCATACTAGGCTAGCATTTCAATCTTGTTTTTGGAGATCAAAGGAGAAGGTAGGACTTATACATTCGGATATTTGTGGTCCTATGAGTGTTCCATCCTTAAATGGCAGCAAGTATTTCATAACTTTCATTGATGATTACTCAAGAATGTGTTGGGTGTATTTCCTTGAAAGAAAATCACAAGCTTTGGAGAAATTTGTAGAATTTATGAAGTTAGTGCAAAATCAATCCGGTTGCACTATAAAGGTGTTAAGGACGGACAATGGTGGGGAATACACAAGTGAGGCTTTCAAACAACTTTGTAAGGATCATGGTATAGTTCATCAATTCACTACACCATACACACCACAAAAAAATGGTGTATGTGAAAGGAAGAACCGTACCATCATGGAGATGGCTAGATGTTTGTTGTTTGAAAGTGGCTTGCCAAAGAAGTTTTGGGCCGAAGGAGTTAATACATCCATCTACATCCAAAATAGGCTTTACTCCAAGTCTTTGAGGAGTAAAACCCCATTTGAGCTTTGGTTTGGATATAAGCCTTCTCTTGATCATCTAAGGGTATTTGGAAGCATTTGTTACATCCTAGTACCACAAGAGAAGAGAGGAAAGCTTGATGAAAGGTCACAAGTTGGTGTCTTGGTTGGCTATAGTGATGTGACCAAGGGATATAGAGTGTATAACTTGGAAACCAAGAAACTTGTGATAAGTAGAGATGTGAAAGTTGATGAGGAAGCTAAATGGGTTTGTAGTAAGGAGGAGTTGGCTAGTATGGATGAAGACAATCGACTTGAAGCTCATGATAATGATGAGGAACAAGGAAATGATGAAGGTGCTGCCCATGATGATGAATATGATGAGAATGAGCTAGAAATCTCCATTAGGGGCTAATTTGGAGATTGGTGATGGTGTGAGAGGCACAAGACCTCTTAATGAGATTTATGAAAGGTGTAATGTGGCATTGAGTGATCCAATCAATGTCCATGAGGCTATGGCAAGAAAAGAATGGAGACAAGCCATGCAAGATGAAATTGATGTGATAAACAAGAATGACACTTGGAGCTTGGTAACAAAACCGAAGGGAAAGAATGCTATTGGGGTGAAGTGGATCTTTAGGACCAAGTACAATCCGGATGGGTCCATAAATAAGCACAAGGCAAGGCTTGTTGTCAAAGGATATGCACAACAAGCCGGTGTGGATTATGGAGAGACTTTTGCACCGGTTGCAAGGATGGAAACCATAAGACTTCTTCTTGCAATTTCGGCACAAAAGTCTTGGAAAGTATATCACCTTGATGTGAAGTCAGCCTTCTTGAATGGAATATTGAAGGAGAAGGTCTATGTTGTGCAACCCGAAGGTTTTGTGAAGAAAGGAAGTGAAGAGAAGGTATACAAGCTACACAAGGCCTTGTATGGCCTTAAACAAGCTCCTAGGGCATGGTATGCCAAGATAGATGGTTTTTTGACAAAGCATGGATTTAGGAGGAGTCATAATGAGCCTACATTGTATATTAGGACTCATGGTTGCATGGTGTTGGTGTCTCTTTATGTTGATGACCTTCTAGTGACCGGTGGTAATGAGAAAGAAGTGAGCAATTTCAAAAGTGAGCTAGAATTGAACTTTGAGATGTCTAGCCTTGGAGAGATGAAATACTTTCTTGGAATTGAAGTTGTCCAATCATCCAAGGGCATCTTCATATCTCAAGAAAGCTATGTGAAGGAGTTGCTCAAGAAGTTTGACATGGAAGATTGTAATAGCGTTGCCACACCTATGAATGAAGGCACCAAGTTGGTGAAGGATGATGATTCTCCAAAGGTAAATCCTTCCATCTATACAAGTTTAATTGGTAGCCTTTTATATGTATGCTCTACTAGACCGGATATCATGTTTAGTGTGGCTGTTTTGTCAAGATTTATGCATAGTGCATCACAAAATCATCTTAGTTGTGCAAAAAGAATCCTAAGGTATTTGAAAGGTACTAGTGATTTTGGTATATGGTACAAGGATGGCATGAATGAAGCTTTGCTTGGTTATAGTGATAGTGATTGGGCTGGTTCTTTGGATGATAGCAAGAGCACATCGGGCTACATTTACACTCTTGGAAATGGTCTTTCTCATGGAATTCCAAGAAGCAACAAACCGTTGCACAAAGCACCGCGGAAGCCGAGTATATTGCTTGCTCAAGTTGTGCTAATCAAGGTGTTTGGCTTAGGAAATTATTGGAGGACTTGAGCTTGAAGCAAGAGGAAGCCACGGTAATATTGTGTGACAATACTTCAGCAATAACAATTGCACAAAATCCAGTCCAACATGGGAGGACCAAGCATATACCGGTCAAGTATCATTCCTTAAGGGAATTTGAAGCACGTGGTGAAGTGAAGTTGGAGTATGTGACTTCCGAGGAGAACTTGGCGGATATCTTCACCAAGCCATTGGGAAAGAAGAGATTTGAGATATTGAGAGGACTTCTCAATGTCTCATACAAAATTGCCAAGGAGGAGTGTTGAAGTGTGGCAATTTTGCCACTTGATGGTGCATGTCACCGGCTAGCATGCACACCTTGGTATCAAATCCTTTCCTTTTATGAGTTTATATTTCTTTGTATGTTTTTAATTGATGCAAGGTATATTTTGATAATGTTTTGTGCCTAAGTTATGTATGCAAAATTATAGGCAAGATTATGCACAAAAGAGTAGGAATGTTATGCTTGAAATGCCTATGGTGCTGGATTCATAATTTCCAGCAACATAGTTCCACTATTTATCTTATATCTCAGGTTTCAAATGGATTGTTGGGCTGAAATTTTGAGGGATGTCTACAGATATATATAGAAGACTATGGTTTAAATTTCAGGTCAAAATGACATGGGAAAGTCCATTTTCTATTCCAAAGAGATTGCTGTATCTGATGGGCCTAGTATGCAGAGTATGGGCCAGTTTTGGAGCTGTTTGGCCCATGATCCGGTTCCAGAACTTTCCTAGCTCTTGGAACAATATTTATTGATGACCAAGGATGCTTCAAACCAAATTTCATAAGCAGATACAAAGGGGAACTAAGTAGGTGAAGCTAGTTTGGTTGTTTACCCAAACTAGTTAAACAATAGGAACTTAGTTCAAACCATGTGCCACTTTTTACTATATTTGGAATAGACATGTTGCAGCTGGTTTTTTGACTCTTTTGTGTATGAAAAGTTAGGTGTTGACCATTTTACTTTTTAAATTTCAAATACTTTACTCATTTTGTAAGCTCACATGCTTGGCATGTGTGAACTAGTTGTAATTTCAAGCTTATATTGTAAAATGAATGAAATGGCTAGATCTAAGCCTCATTTTCAAAAGCCAACGTGTTCCTCTTCTTCTTATCTCTTCTTCAACACCTTAGAACACTCTAGGAACCCTAAAAACCAGAAAACACCATAACCAAAACCTAAAAACACAACTCACACACAACCATTCCCAATAGCATCACCAAAAGCTTGCTTGTTGCTAACACTTCAAGCTAGCTTGCTCTTGGTCATAACTTTCTCACCCCAACAGCATTAGGGAAAGAAAAGAGAAGGTGAAAAAAAGACTAGGAAAGTGGCATTTTTCTCTTTTTGTGTTTGTGTTTGTGTAAGTGTAAAAGAAGAAAAAGAGATCTAGAGTTTGAATTTGGAGTTTGTGTGCAATGGGGAATAAGTTTTGCAAGAAAGAAGAAAAAGAAAAAGATGAAGGAGAAGAAGAAGAAGAAAAAGAATATGCGAACTTACTTGATCTATCCTCGCTTAATTAGTACGTGCACAGCACATGATCATTCCGTTAAGCATTTTCAACAGAAGTACCAATGGTGCAAGCGATAAGAAAGTTTAGAGTGCACAATGTCAGAAAAAAAAAATTTAGGGTGTACTGTGTCAATCTTGATAAAGTTCAGGGTGCTTAGCTGCCAATATCCCTAAAAATAAGGTAAAATTAAGGAACAAACCCTAATAAAATAGATATGAAAGAAAGATAGAGTGCTATAGATAGAAAAAAAAAGAGAAGCACACAAGAGAAAGACAGAAAGAGAGAGAACAATAAAGAGATGTGTAAAGGCAAAAAAAAAAAAAAAGACTTAAAAACATAACAACACCAAACCGTAAAACGGCAACAACAATGGCAACAAACGTCCAGCAGATTAGCAACCAGCACTTGCAAAAAAAAATAAAATTGAGAAATTCAAAGAGAAATTCAAGGAGAAATTCAAAAATGAAATTCAAAGACAACTGCAGAATTCTTTCAACCTTTAAAGACCTAGGTTTTGACTTTGGTTCAACCCAGATTTTGAAAGAAGAAAATGGGTTTGCAATGGAAAAGGATTTTGATAGAAGGAAAAAAAATGGATAAATCAGATTCCTAACTTTGGGAGAATGGAGATATTGATCGATTTATACTTTTAGAGCAAGCTAATCATTAAGCAAGAGCCTTAATTAGCAATGGATTGTAGGATCCCCAAACTAGATCATTAAATCAAAGTTTTTGACTTAAATGTCATATGATAAACCAAGGAAAACAAAAACAAAAGATAATAGATAAATCAGATTTCTTACTTTGGAAGAACATAAATAAACAATTGATGGATTTATGTTCTTTGAGCAAGAGCTTTAATTAGCAATGGATTATAAGATCCCCAAACTAGCTCATTAAATCAAAGTTTTTGACTAAAATATTTTATGATAATTCAAGGTAAAAAAAAAAAAAAAAGCAAAAGATAATGGATAAATCAGATTTCTTACTTTGGGAGAATGGATATATGAATGGATTTATGCTTTTGGAGCAAGCTAATTCATTGAACACGAACCTTAATTAGCAATGGATTATAAGATCCCCAAACTAGCTCATTAAATCAAAGTTTTTCACTTAAATATTTTATGATAATCCAAGGTAAAAAAAAAAAAAAAAAGCAAAAGATAATGGATAAATCAAATTTCTTACTTTGGGAGAACAGATATATGAATGGATTTATGCTTTTGGAGCAAGCTAATTCATTGAACAAGAACCTTAATTAGCATTAGATCGTAGGGTCACAAAACTAGCTCATTAAATGACAATGTCCATTTAATTGGTTATTAAGATAATATTATTTTAAATTATTCTATGATGCATTTCCATTTCTCTGTGTTATTACAAGATAACTAGTTTACTTCAGTATGAGTTTCTTTGTTATGACTAATATACTAATACATGAACTTCATCTTTATCAATCTTTATATTTATTATTTATTTGGTGTCTCTTTTGCATGAGTTTTTAGTTTGTAAATTTTTCCTACTTCTAATATCTAACCCAAACAACCAGTAGATGTCTTAGGGAAAACCAAATCAAATCACTCTTTATAAAATAAAAATAAATAAAAATAGTTAAAATTACGGAACAAACCCTAAGAAAACTGATATAAAAGAAAGATAGAGTGATATAGATAGAAAAAAGAGAAGGACACAAGAGAAAGATAGACAGAGAGAGAATAATAAGAAGATGTATAAGGGCAAAAAAAAAAAAAAAAAAAGAAAGGCGAAAAAATAGAACAACACAAACCAACAGAACAACACCAACAATGGAAACAAATGTCTAGTAGATCGGCGACCAGCACTTGCAGAAAAAAAAAAAAAAAACAAAAAAAAATGAGAAATTCAAAGAGAAATTCAAGGAGAAATTCAAAGAAGAAATTCAAAGACAATTGTTGATTTGTTTCAACCTTTGAAGAACTAGGTTTTGACTTACTTCGACCAAGATTTTGAAAGAAGAAAATGGTTTGCGGTGGAAAAGGATTTTGACAGAAGAAAAACGAAAATGAATAAATCAGATTGCTAACTTTAGGAGAATGGAGATATTGATGGATTTATGGATTTATGCTTTTGGAGCAAGCTAATTCACTAAGCAAGAGCCTTAATTAGCAATGGATCATAAGATCCCCAAACTAGCTCATTACATCAAAGTTTTTGACTTAAATGTTTTTTGATAATTCATAGAAAAAAAAAAGCAAAAGAAAATGGATAACTCTGATTTCTTACTTTGGGAGGACGGAGATATTGATGGATTTATGTTTTTGGAGCAAGCTAATTCATTGAGCACGAGCCTTAATTAGCAATGGATTTTAGGATCCCTAAACTAACTCATTAAATCTAAGTTTTTGACTGAAATATTTTAGGATAATCCAAGGTTAAAAAAAAAAAAAGCAAAAGATAATGGATAAATCAAATTTCTTACTTTGGGAGAACGAATATATTGATGGATTTATGTTCTTGGAGCAAGCTAGTTCATTGAGCCTGAGCCTTAATTAGCAAGTGATCGTAGGATCCCCAAACTAACTCATTAATCAAAGTTTTTGACTTAAATACTTTATGATAATCCAGGGGAAAAAAAAAAGAAGAAACAAAAGATAATGGATAAATTAGATTTCTTATTTTGGAAGAACGGAGATATTGATGGATTTATGATTTTGGAGCAAGCTAATTCATTGAGCAAGAGCCTTAATTAGCAATGAATCATAGGATTCCAAAATTAGCTCATTAAATGACAATGTCCATTTAATTGGTTATTAAGATACTTACATTTTAAATTATTCTATGAAGATACTTCCATTTCTCTATCTTATTACAAGATAACTAGTTTACTTCAGTATGAGTTCTTCATCATGACTAATATACTAATAAATGAACTTCATCTTCATCAATCTTTATATTTATTACGTGTTTGGTGTCCCTTTAAGATGAGTTTTTGGTTTGTAAATTTTCTTTCTTCTAATATCTAACATCCAAACAACCATTAGATGTCTTAGGGAAAACCAAACCAAATAACTCTTTATAAAATAAAAAAATTAAAAATAGGTAAAAAAAAAATTAAGGAACAAACCCTAAGAAAACAAATATGAAAGAAATATAGAGTGATCTAGAGAGAAAAAAAAGGAGGAAACAAGAGAAAGACATACAGAGAGAGAATAATAGAAAGATTTATAAAGGCAAAAAAAAAAAAAAAGAATGACAAAAAACAGAATAACACCAAGCGGTAGAAAGGCAACAACAATGGTAAGAAACGTCTAGCAAATCGGCGATCAGCACTTCCAAAAAAAATAAAAAAACAATGAGAAATTCAAAGAGAAATTCAAGGAGAAATTCAAAGTAGAAACTCAAAGATAGCTACTGATTTGTTTCAACCTTTGAAGGCCCAAGTTTTGACTTGCTTCGACCCAGGTTATGATAGAAGAAAATAGGTTTACGGTGGAAAAGGATTTTGATAGAAGGAAAAAAAATGGATAAATCAGATTCTTAACTTTCGAAGAAGGGAGATATTGATGGATTTATGCTTTTGGAGCAAGCTAATTCATTGAGCAAGAACCTTAATTAACAATGGATCGCAAGATCCCCAAACTTGCTCATGAAATCAAAGGTTTTTACTTAAATATCTTATGATAATTCAGGGAAAAAAAAAACAAAAGATAGTGGATAAATAAGATTTCTTACTTTGGGATAATGGAGATATTGATGGGTTTATACTCTTGCAGCAAGCTAATTCATTGAACAAGAGCCTTGATTAGCAATGCATCATAGGATCCCCAAACTAGCTTATTAAATGACAATGTCCATTTAATTGGTTATTAAGATATAAGAAATAGTCTATTAACTGGGTCCAAGATATTATAAAACCCAAGGTGGAATAAGGTTAGCACTTATATTATAAAACCCAAGGTGGAATAAGGTTAGCAGTTTATAAATGTACCGCTTACTAACCTACAATCGGATAATGTTTTACATATTATTTTCTAGATATTGATAATCTCAATAGAAAATCAAACACCTTAAGAGAAAAATAGAAACTGAAATATTTTAATGTGTTTTTCACACTAACACAGTTGTTGTTACCAGGCATCTTTGCTTGGCAACACCACCAATGGAGGTATATTTTTGTATATTTATGTAATTATTTTTAATTGTGCTTTTCGTTTTGTAGAGAAAGATTTTATTTTATGATGTGTTATTGTCTATGTTTTTTTTCCCTTTAATTTTTTAATAATCATACAAATAACAAACTTTTCAATACAAGTCAGTAAGGTAGCATTTTTATGTTTGATAGAAGCCGGAGAATTCGCTAAGAAGCAAGTGAATATGATCCTTTAGTCCCCGAAGATCTCCTTTTTTGTGTCAGTTCAAGAAGGAGGTACTGGATGATCCTTAGTAAAGCACTGTACACAGAAAGTCTATGGTCAAAGGAAAGAGAAAAATCGGAAGGAGTTGGAATTTATTTTAAAGTATACTAACTTGCTAAGCCATGATGAAGGGTGCCGACTAATAGAAAGGAAAGCATTTGTTGCCCGCTTTGTTCAAAATATGGAATTCTAAATGCTACAATGACACAAATGTACAAAGTTCGTATGATGTAGAAAGATAAATATTAAAAATTTTGATTTATGACAAGTCAAGTAGAGTAGTAACTAGTATTCCATTAAATTTAATATTTGCTATCTGTAAAGACACCACAACAAATATCAATATCTTCTATTTCTTGTTAAAGTTATTAGAATGGTCTACAGTCTTTATAGCTTTATTGTAAAACACTATAATTGCCATTTGCTTCACTTACTCAAGACTACAAAATTTGTAAATGGAGACAAACCGAAAATTAAAAAATGTCCATAACTTTGAGACTACAACTATTTAGATTTCTCTTAGCTTGGAATAGTTTATTGGAGGCCTGATGATCAGAAAGAGAAAAAAGGGTGAAAACATGAGTTGCCAAGCTTCTCTACCTATCTCAAATGCATTCTAATTAAGTCCATCATCTTTGGTTTTGCTTCAATGGGGGGTGTCAGTTTTTGTTGCAGACATTTGAAACTTCATCTTCATCAATCTTTATATTTATTACCTATTTGTGTCCCTTTTGGGTGAATTTTTGGTTTGTAAAGTTTCTTGCTTCTAACATCTCACATCTAAACAACCACTAGATGTCTCAGAGAAAACCAAATTAAATCACTCTTTATAAAATAAAAATAGGTAAAATAAAGAACAAACCCTAAGAAAACAGATATGAAGGAAAGATAGAGTGATATAGAGAGAAAAAAGAGAAGGACAAAAGAGAAAGACAGACCGAGAGAGACTAATAGAAAGATTTATAAACGCAAAAAAGAAAAAAAAGGAATGACGAAAAAGCAGAACAACACCAACCTACAGAACGGCAACAACAATGGTGCCAAACGTCCGAAAGATTGACAACTAGCACCTATGAAAAAAAAAACAAAAAACAACTAGAAATTCAAAAAGAAGATTAAGGAGAAATTCAAAGACAATTGCTGATTTGCTTCAACCTATGAAGACTCAGGTTTTGACTTGCTTCATCCCAAATTTTGAAAGAAGAAAATGGGTTTGCAGTGGAAAAGGACTTTGACAGAAGAAAAAAAAATGGATAAATCAGATTTCTAATTTTGGGAGAACGGACATATTGATGGATTTATACTGTTGGAGCAAGCTAATTCAGTGAGCAAGAGCCTTAATTAGCAATGGATCTTAAGATCCCCAAACTAGCTGATTAAATCAAAGTTTTTGACTTAAATGTTTTATGATAATCAATGGGAAAAAAAGAAGCAAAAGAGAATGGACAAATTAGATTTCTTACTTTGAGAGAACAAAGATATTGATGGATTTATGCTCTTGGAGCAAGCTAATTCATAGAGTAAGAGCCTTAATTAGTAAGCGATCGAAGCATCCCCAAACTAGCTCATTAATCAAAGTTTTTGACTTAAATGTTTTATGACAATCCATGGGAAAAAAAAAACAAAAGATAATGGATAGATCAGATTTTTTTTATTTTGGGAGAACGGAGATATTGATGGATTTATGCTCTTGGAGCAAGCTAATTCATTTAGCAAGAGCCTTAATTAGCAATGGATCGTAGGATCTCCAAACTAGCTCATTAAATCAAATTTTTTCACTTAAATATTTTATGATAAACAAAGGGAAAAAAAAAAGAGCAAAAGATAATGGATAAATCAGATTTCTTACTTTGGGAGAGCGGATATATCAATGGATTTATGCTCTTGGAGCAAGCTAATTCATTGAGCAAGAGCCTTAATTAGTAATGGATTGTAGGATCCCCAAACTAGCTCATTAAATTAAAGTCTTTGACTTAAATGTTTTATGATGATCCAAGGAAAAAACAAAACAAAAGATAATGGATAAATCATATATCTTACTTGGGGAGAACGGAGATATTGATGGATTTATGCTCTTAGAGCAAGCTAATACATTAAGCAAGAGCTTTAATTAGTAATGGATTGTAAGATCCCCAAACTAACACATTAAACTAAAATTTTTGACTTAAATGTTTTATGATAATCTAAGTAAAAAAAAAAAAAAAAGCAAAAGATAAGGCATAAATCAGATTTCTTACTTTTGGAGAACGGATATATTGATGGATTTTTGCTTTAGAGTAAGCTAATTCATTGAGCAAGAGCCTTAATTAGCAAGCGATTGTAGGATCCTAAACTAGCTCATTAATCAAAGTTTTTGACTTAAATGTTTTATGATAATCTAGGGGGGAAAAACAGAACAAAAGATAATGAATAAATCGTATTTCTTACTCTGGGAGAACGGATTTATCGATGGATTTATGCTCTTGGAGCAAACTAATTCATTTAGCAAGAGCCGTAATTAGCAATGGATTGTTGGATCCTCAAACTAGCTCATTAAATCAAAGTTTTTGACTTAAATATTTTATGATGATCCAAGCAAAAAACAAAACAAAAGATAATGGATAAAGCGGATTTCTTACTTTGGGAGAACAGAGATATTGATGGATTTATGATCTTGGAGCAAGCTGATTCATTGAGCACGAGCCTTAATTAGGAATGGATCGTAGGATCCCCAAACTAGCTCATTAAATCTAAGTTTTTGACTTAAATGTTTTATGATAATCAAGGGAAAAAAAAAGAAGCGAAAAATAATGGATAAATCAGATTTCTTACTTTGGGAGAACGGATATATTAATGGATTTATGCTTTTTGAGCAAGCTAATTCATTGAGAAAGAGCCTTAATTAGCAAGCGATTGTAGGATCCCAAAACTAGCTCATTAAATCAAAGTTTTTTACTTAAATTTCTTATGATAATCAGGGGAAAAAGAGAAAAAGTAAAAGATAATGAATAAATCAAATTTCTTACTCTAGGAGAACATAGATATTGATGGATTTATACTCTTGGAGCAAGCTAATTTATTTATCAAGAGACTTAATTAACAATGGATCATAGTATCCCAAACTAGCTTATTAAATAACAATGTCCATTTAATTGGTTATTAAGATACAAGAAATAGTCTATTAATTTGGTCCATGGTATTATAAAACTAAAGGTGGAATAAGGCTAGCAGTTTATAAATGTTCCGCTTACTAACCTCAAATTGGATAAGGTTTTACGTATTATTTTTTAGATATTTATAATCTCAATAGAAAATCAAACACCTCAAGCAAAAAATAGAAACTGAAATATTTCAATGTGTTTTTCATACTAACACAGTTGTTGTTACCAAGCATCTTTGCTTGGCAACACCACTAATGGAGGTGTACTTTTTTATATTGATGTAATTATTTTTAATTGTTCTTTTCGTATTACAAAGAAATATTTTATTTTGTTATGTGTTATTATCTATATTTTTTTCCTTCTAATTTTTTAATAATCATACAAATAACAAAATTTTCAATACAAGTTCAGTATGGTAGCATTTTTATGCTTGATAGAAGTTGGAGAATTCTCTAAGAAAGAAAGCAAACATGATCCTTTAGTCCTCGAACATCTCCTTTTTTGTGTCAGTTCATGAAGGAGGTATTTGACGATCTTTAATAAAGCACTGTATACAGAAAGTCTGGTTAAAGGAAGGAGAAAAATCGGAAGGACTTGGTATTTATTTTAAAGTATGCTAGCTTGCTAAGCCATGATGAAGGGTACCAACTAACAAAGAGCAAAGCATTTGTTGCATGCATTGTTCAAAATATGGAATTCTAAGTGCTACAATGACACAAATGTACAAAGTTCGGATGATCAGAAAGAGAAATATTAAGAATTTTTATTTATGACAAGTCAAGTAGAGTAGTAACAAGTATTCTATTAAATTTAATATTAGCTATCGATAAAGACACCATAACAACCATCAATATCTTCTGTTTCTTGTTAAAGTTGTTAGGATGGTCTACAGTCTTTATAGTTTTATTGTAAACACCGTTTGCTTCACTGACTCAAGACTACAAAAATTGTAAATGGAAAAAAATTGAAAATTAAAAAATGCCCACAACTTTGAGACTTCAACTATTTAGATTTCTCTTAGTTTGGAATAGTTTACTGGAGGCCTCATGATTAGAAAGAGAAAGTAGGGTGAAAACATGAGTTGCCAAACTTCTCTACCTGTCTCAAATGCCTTCTAATTAAGTACATCATCTTTCGTTTTACTTTAATGTGGGGAGTCAATTTTGGTTGCGAACATTTGAAATTTCATATATCTTTGGCAATGAGGTGCCTTTTGCTTACTAAATTACCTAAAACTTATGGGTGGAACGAGTGTTTCTTTTTTATAGATTGAAAAAAAAACTATTTGATAATTCTTATTATTAATGTAGGCTATTACCATTTCAAGTATTTTTCTACTACAGAATTAATCTAAAAGTTATTATGAGCATTGTTTTGATCTTTTGAATATTTCTTGGCAAAGATTTTCTTTTTCTTAGATGCATGCTGATATAATGGGTGCCCTTTTTTTTTTTTTAATAATAATTTTCACGTATGAAACATATGTTCACTATTAAATAGAGCTATACTAGTGTACTGAAAGTGATGGGAGAAAAGGATCCTTTTTTTTGGTGCTTCCTATATACACTAGTCAAGAATTTCGAAATGTGTCTTCAAACTTAAACCTAGACTCATTATTCTACTATCTGTTCTTGAAGATTGTAGACCATTCTAACAACTTGGAAATTAAGGTCCTCATATTAGGTTTTCTGCATCAAGTTGACTTTGCTGCACTTTGTGGTGCAGCTAGTGTGTGGCATGATGAGTTTGCACCTCTCCCAAAGCCTTTACTTGTGGTCAACATTGATTCACCATCAAGTAACTTTTCATTCCATTCTCTATCTTTGAGATCCAATGCATTTTGAAGATTAGTATATAGGTGTTTACTCTTGTGACTCTTTTTAATAGCATATATTCTTGCTACATTTGTGTTATATAATTTTTCTTTGAAGTTTTTTTGCTAGCACAAAACTGGTGGTTGGCTAGTACTGGAGTGTCTAACTATTGTATTCTGGACTTCTCTCTAGATGATTTTCCCCCCTTTCTTGTTTTAATTTTTTTTCCTTCTAATAAAAATTTGATTTATCTTTACCAGGAAGCCTGTGTATGTTATAGGAGCTCAGCGTTGTAGATGGGAACTTGCAGACTTCCATAAATCTCTAAAGTTGAAGAATATTTTAAATTATTCTATGAAGACATCATGACTAATATACTAAGGAATGAACTGCATCTTTATCAATCTTTATAATTATTACCTATTTGGTGTCCCTTTTAGGTGAGTTTTGGTTTGTAAATTTTCCTGCTTCTAGTATCTAACATCCAAACAACCACTAGATGTCTCAGACAAAACCAAATCAAATCACTCTTTATGAAATAAAAATAGGTAAAATTAAGGAACAAACCCTAAGAAAACAAATATGAAAGAAAGATAGAGTAATATAGAGAGAAAAAAGAGAAGAACAAATAGAGAGAGAATAACAGAAAGATGTATAAAGGAAAAAAAAAAAAAAAAAAAACAACATGAACCTGCAAAACAGCAACAACAATGTCAACAAACATCCAGCAGATTAGTCACCAGTACCAGCCACAAAAAAAAAAAAAAAAAACAATGAGAAATTTGAAGAGAAATTCAAGGAGAAATCCAAGGAAGAAATTCAAAGACAGTTGCTGATTTGCTTCAACTTTTGAAGACCCAGGTTTTAACTTGCTTCGACCCAGATTTTGAAGGAAGAAAATTGGTTTATGGTGGAAAAGGATTTTGACTTAAATGCTTTACGATAATCCAAGGAAAAAAAGAAGAAGCAAAAATAATGGATAAATTTCCAACTTTGGGAGAACAGAGATATTGATGGATTTATACTCTTGGAGCAAGCTAATTCATTGAGCAAGAGCCTTAATTAGCAATGGATGATGGGATCCCCAAACTAGCTCATTAAATCAAAGTTTTTGACTTAAATGCTTTATGATAATCCAAGGAAAAAAAAAAAAAAGAAAGCCAAAGATAATGGATAAGTCAGATTTTTGACTTTGGAGAACGGAGATATCGATAGATTTATGCTATTGGAGCCAACTAATTCATTGAGTAAGAGCCTTAATTAGCAATGGATTGTAGGATCCCTAAACTAGCTCATTAAATAAAAGTTTTGACTTAAATGTTTTATGATAATCCAAAGTAAAAAAAAAAAAAGAAAAAAAAAAGCAAAAGATAATGGATAAATCAAATTTCTTACTTTGTGAGAACGGAAATATTGATGGATTTATGCTCTTTGAGCAAGCTAATTAATTAGCCAAGAGCCTTAATTAGCAAGGGATCATAGGATCCTTAAACTAAATTAAATCAAAGTTTTTGACTTAAATGTTTAATGATAATCCACAGGAAAAAAATGTAAAAGATAGTGGATAAATCAGATTTATTACTTTGGGAGAACGGAGATATTGATGGATTTATGCTCTTGGGGCAAACTAATTCGTTGAGCAAGAGCTTTAATTAGCAGTGGATCCTAGTATCCCGAACTAGCTTATTATATGACAATGTCCATTTAATTGGTTATTAAGATACAAAAAATGATCTATTAATTAGGTCCTAGGTATTATAAAACCCAAAGTGGAATAAGGTTAGAAGTTATAAATGTAACGCTTACTAACATCCAGTTGGATAAGGTTTCATGTATTATTTTCTAGATATTGATAATCTCAATAGAAAATTGAACACTTGAAGAGAAAAATAGAAACTGTAATATTTCAATATGTTTTTCACAATAACACAGTTTTTGTTTCCAAGCAAAGATACTTGGAAACACCAGCAATGGAGGTATATTTTTTTATATTGATGTAATTATTTTTAATTGTGCTTTTCGTTTTACAAAGTAAGATTTTATTTTATTATGTGTTATTATTTATGTTTTATTTTATTTTATTATGTGTTATTATTTATGTTTTTTTTTCCTTTTTATTTTTTTATAATCATACAAATAACAAAATTTTCAATACAAGTTCAGTAAGGTAGCATTTTTATGTTTGATAGAAGCCAGATAATGCTTTGAGAAAGCAAGCAAACATGATCCTTTAGTCCCTGAAGATCTTTTTTTTTTTTTTTTCTTTCAATTCAAGAAAGAGGTATTGGACGATCCTTAATAAAAGCATTGTATACAGAAAGTCTATGGTCAAAGGAAAGAGAAAAATCAGGAGGACTTGGAATTTATTTTAAAGTATGCTAACTTGCTAAGCCATGATGAAGGGTGTCAACTAACAAAGGGCAAAGTATTTGTTGCATACTTTGTTCAAAATATGGAATTCTAAGTGCTACAAAGACACAAATGTACAAAGCTTGGATGATGTAGAAAGAGAAATATTAAGAATTTTGATTTTTGACAAGTCAAGTAGAGTTGTAACTAGTATTCTATTAAATTTAATATCTCATATCTATAAAGACACCATAATAAGTATCACTATCTCCTGTTTCTTTTTAAAGTTGTTAGAATGGTTTATAGTCTTTATTGCTTTACTGTAAAACACTATAATTGCCATTTGCTTCACTTACTTAGGACTACAAAATTTGTAAATGGAGACAAACTGAAAATTAAAAAATGCCCACAACTTTGTGACTGCAACTATTTAGATTTCTCTTAGTTTGGAATAGTTTGCTGGAGGCCTCATGATCAGAAAGAGAAAGAAGGGTGAAAAGATGAGTTGCCACGCTTCTCTACCTATCTCAAATGCATTCTAATTGAGTATGCCATCTTTGGTTTTGCTTAAATGGGGGGCGTAAGCTTTTGTTGCAGACATTTGAAATTTCATATATCTTTGGCAATAAGGTGCTTTTTTCTTACTAAATTACCTAACACTTATGGGTGGAATGAGTGACATTTGTTTTTAATCCCCACCAAGATTTAGTTGCAAAACCATTACATGTTAGTCCTTTTATGGTAAGTTTCCATAATTTCTGTTAGTGTTGGCTATGCTTCGTTAACATATATGTATATGTTTCTTTTTGATAGACAGGAAAAAAGTATTTGGTAAACTCTTTTTGTTGATGTAAGTTATTACCATTTCAAGTATTTTTCTGCTACAGAATTAATCTAGAAGTTATTATGTGAATTGTTTTGATCTTTTCAATATTTCTTGGCAAACATTTTCACTTTCTTAGATACATGCTTATTTAATGGGTGCCCTTTTTTTTTTTTTTGATAATAATTTTCATGTGTGAAACATATGGTCACTATTAAAGAGAGCTATACTAGTGCATTGAAAGTGATGGGAGAAAAAGTTCCTTCTTTTTGGTGCTTCCTATATACACAAGTCAAGAATTTCGAAATGTGTCTTCAAAATTTAACCTAGACTCACCATTCTACTATATGTTCTTGAAGACTGTAGACCATAACTTGTAGATTAAGGTCGTCATATTAGGTTTTCTGCATCAAGTTGACTTTGCTGCACTTTGTGGTGCAGCTAATGTGTGGCATGATGAGTTTGCACCTCTCCCAAAGCCCTTACTTGTGGTCAACATTGATTCATCATCAAATAACTTTTCATTCTATTCTCTATCGTTGAGATTCAATCCATTTTGAAGATTAGTATATAGGTGTTTACTCTTGTGATTCTTTTTAATAACTTACATTCTTACTACATTTGTGTTATATAATTTTTCTTTCAAGTTTTTTGTTAGCACAAAATTGGTGGCTGGCTGGTACTAGAGCTAGTGTGTGGCATGATGAGTTTGCGCCTCTCCCAAAGTCCTTACTTGTGGTCCACATTGATTCACCATCAAGTAACTTTTCATTGCGTGCTCTGTCTTTGAGATTCAATGCATTTTGAAGATTAGTATATAGGTGTTTACTCTTATGATTATTTTTAATAACTTATATTCTTGCTACATTTATGTTATATAATTTTTCTTTGAAGTTTTTTGTTAGCACAAAATTGGTGGTTGGCTAGTACTGGAGCTTCTAATTGTTTATTGATTAGTGGTTCACCACGTGGAATTGTATTCTTGACTTCTCTTAAGATGATTTTTCCCCCTTTCTTGTTTTAACTTTTTTCCCTTCTGAAAAAAAATTGATTTATCTTTACCAGGAAGCCTGTGTGTGTTATTGGAGCTAAGCGTTGTAGATGGGAACTTGTAGACTTCCATAAATGTCTAACGTGGAATAATATTTTAAATTATTCTATGAAGACATTTCCATTTCTCTGTCTTATTACAAGATAACTAGTTTATTTCAGTATGAGTTTTTTCATTATGACTAATATACTAATGAATGAACTTCATCTTCATCAATCTTTATATTTATTACCTATATGGTGTCCCTTTTGGGTGAGTTTTTGGTTTGTAAAGTTTTTTGCTTCTAATATCTAACATCCAAACAACCACTAGATGTCTCAGAGAAAACCAAATCAAATCACTTTGTAGAAAATAAAAATAGGTAAAATTAAGGAACAAATGCTAAGAAAACAGATGTGAAAGGAAGATAGAGTGATATAGAGAGAAAAAATAGAAGGACACAAGAGAAAGACAGACAGAGAGACAATAACAGAAAGATGTATAAAGGCAAAAAAAAAAAAAAAAAAGAATGATGAAAAAATAGAACATCACCAACCTACAGAACAGCAACAACAATGGAGAAATTTCCAGTAGATTGCCAACCCGCACCTGCCAAAAAAAAAAAAAAAACCAAAAAACAATGAGAAATTCAAAAAGAAATTCAAGGAGAAATTCAAAGAAAGAAATTCAAAGAGAACTGCTGATTTGCTTCAATCTTTGAAGACCCAGGTTTTGACTTGCTTCAACCCAAATTTTGAAAGAAGAAAATGGGTTTGCGGTGGAAAAGAATTTTGACAGAAGGAAAAATAAAAAAAGAGAAAGGAGAAGGAGATGAAACGGATATAGATTGACAAATAAAGAGATGAAAGAGAAAAATAATGGGTTAGATGGTTTGATTAATGTATCTTATTTATTTTTCGATTTTAGAACTGGTGGGATTATGTGGCGGGACTTAGACGCCTTAAAAAGTTTTACTATTGCCGAACAATTCTTTAAAATTCTTGCCAAAAATTTAACTATTTACGTCAAAATTTTATCAGTTAGTCGGGAATAGTAGCTTTACGGAGGAAAATATATTTCATCGTCAAAAGTTCATTATATGCTTTGTTCAAAACGTATTTGAAGAAACTGAAAATCAAATTAAAAGATATGAAAATCCATGAACTCATTCAAGTATTTTCATCAAAAGAGTAGAAATGATAATTTATTGAGGAAAGAGAACAAGTAGATGGTAATGAATTTTATTTCTATTGGAAAAAGAAAGAATTTTAATGCCCCAAATCAAAGACAATTTTAAAGGACAAAATATTGCTCTGATTGAAGCTTTTCCGATGCTTTTCTTGGCAAACTTACAAGAAAGGAAAATTCTGATACCCCTAAAATCTAGTTGTACTTATAAAATCTATACATTTAAGGCAATTAACAAAAATCATTATGCCCTAGGAGTATTCAATCATCGATTTCGAACTGACCTAATTTGTAAATAACCAATCCAATCTAATCAATTTTTGATTTACTTTTCTAAAATCCAGATCAAGCAAATCTATACATGAAATCTAGTACAATTTATAATTGGTTTTTTGGATGATCAGTTATGAGCTTGAACTCTTTTCTTTTTTAATTGTTGGACCTTTTAAAAAACTTTAAACTTCTTGATTTTTGAATTTTGGATAGTAAATATTATCTTTTAGGCTTTTTCATGATATAAAACATTTATTTTTCTAAAATGGATAGATTATCTAAAAATAAGGAAAAAAAACTAATACATAAAATACATAAATATTAAAACAAAAAACAGCATAAGTTAATATATATTATTAATCAATGTGATTTGATTCGGTTTCTAGAGTAAATCGATTTTCATTGAATTTTCACTCCAAAAACCAAATCAAACTGGATGAATTAGTGTGTGATATAGATTAATCCATATTTTATTTTCATGCATATATGATGTTCATTAGATAAATGACATCTAGAGTTCTGATATTCATATTATTTATAATTTTGGTATTATAAATGAATGATTGGTTTTTCACCTTAATCCATGGTAGAGTTTTACTTGTATTTTTTTTTTCATTGGGGATGTAGTAAAGAGATTAATTATAAGATTAGGTTTCCTCCTTAATTGATTTATTTATTTTTTTTAGCAATTTTACTTATTTGTTTGTAATAAAATTGGATTTAAAAAAATATATATATATGTAAAATACCTAAAGGAAAATGCACAGTCATCACAGTTCATTAATTTTTAAGACCTTTTGAGCATTAATTTAAGTCACAACCATGATGGAAGAATGGTACCTAGAAAAATGAAGCCAACGAGCATTGAAACATCTCTTGAAAGCCACCAAATGCGCCTACATATGTCTTCAAAAGCTGCTGCAAGTGTATCTTACTACCTGTCTTCCTTGAGTGCGTAAGGGCACGTTGTTTGTTCGTTTAAGTTAATTTTTGGTGGTTAGCTTCCTCTAGTAATGGCCTACCTTCCTATAAACTCTCATAGTAATCAGATTTTTCCATTGTCGCCAATGATATTTTCAATGCATGGATTCAATAAAAGACAAGTTAGGATTTTGTGGTTTTAGACTTGAAATCTTAGGAAACTAGTTTCAAATTGGTTCACACCCCATGAGCTTGCAAAATTGGAGAAAGGAAGAGAAATGGGCCAAGAAATCAAGTTGGATTATGTGGCCCTATTTAGGCTTGTAATTTTTGTTTCTAGAAAACCATGAATTAAGGGCCTATTTATTATTCATTTTTTATAATTAATTAAATTATATGATTATAACATGTTTATATGAGTTAGTATGCCATATAGAATAGGTAGCGCCATATTATTGCATCATATGATATATATATATATGTGCATAATAATATTATATATATTATTATTATTATGGAAAATCCTTAAATCAATTTAACTAATTTAAAACATATGGACTCCACTAATGGTCCAACAATAAAATACTTATCTGATGCCCCAATGGATAAGCATAACTGGATTTTATTGGATTGGACCTGAATTAATTTCAAATTTTTAATTAGGTTATATGGTCCAATATCAACAATGCTTATATATTAAGAGAATTTTGAAGTTAAATTAATAGTTAATTCATTCAATTTTAATAATATTAATAATCCTTCCAAAGGTACTCAGTCAGTATTATTAAAAGGCCAAAGAACATTGTAACAATGATTGATTTTTCTAAAATCAAATCTAATAAGGCTCTATCTATGGATGTAGGTTTTTAAGGAGTTTGAGATTCACCTTACCTTTTTTGGGAGCTGACCTTGTAGGACAATATATGTATATATATATATCATGTTCCAAATGATAGATTTTATTAAAATCAATTTTTGAGTAGTAGGTGTTAATGTGATCTAAGAAAACTCTATCTAAGAAGAAAAGTTTTTAAGGAGTCTGAAACCCATCTCATCTTTCTTGAAAGTTGACTTAGTAGGATATTATACATATCATGTTCAAAATTTAATTTATTACAAATATCTTACCAAATGCAAGTATTTATAGAAAATTGCTACTAATGCATCTAACGAAACTAAGATGAGATATGCAGATTGGCAATGAGCAAATATTACATTTCGCTGTTACATTCTTGCTGGTGTTACCAATTCTCTGCAGAAGCAATAATCTAACCTAAAGGATGGATCAGAAATAATTAATATTCTTGATAAGATGTTTTCTAAGATCAATAGCACAGCTAGACAAGCAGCAATTATGGCACTAATGTACTCTCATATGATTGGAGAAAGTACTTGGGAACATTGTCTCATGATGATGAGATTGGAGAAAGTATCCGGGAACATAATCTTAGGATGATGAGGTACTTGATTCATGCAGAAGTGATGGAGGCTAAGCTAGATGAAAAAGTGCAAATTGACTTGATCTTGGAATCTCTACTTAATAGCTTCAATCAGTTCAAACTACATTATAACATGAACAACATGAAACTTTCTCTTGTTAGTCTCATGCACCATCTTGAAAGTGTTGAAAAGACTCTTCTGAAGCCAGCAAGTGCATATCATGCTGAAGGCCTTCTAAACCTAAAATCCAACCTAAAGGTGGAAAGAAGAAGAAAAAGCAAAAAGGAGCTATTCTAGTTGCCAAACCAATTGCAATGAATAAGCCGAAAAGGAAAAGCTTCAAATGTGATCAAAAGAGTCATTGGAAAAAAGATTGCCCTAAATCAGGTATAGGTAATTTATATGTAATTGAGGCTTGTTTAATGGAGAACTATCATGATAAATGGATCATTGATTCAAAATCCACTAACCATATTTATTACTATTTGTAGTGATTCAAACAAGCAGTACACTCAGTAAAGGATAGAGAAGCTTGAAGTTGGGAAATGGGGAACTTGTCTCTATGATGGCAATAGGATTATTAGAGTTATCTTTCAATAATAAAACTTTATATTTGTTAGACTGTTTATTTGTTATGGATCTTGGAAGGAATTTGGTTTCTATTAGTTGTTTATTTAAACATGATTTGACAGTACAATTTGATTCTTTAGTTTCAATTAAGAGTAATGGTTTGTTCTAGATAATTATTGAATGGTCTTTATGTATTAACTCCTTTGACTTACAATATTAACGCCATTGAAAATAAAGACGATGAGCAATTTTCCTTATCTAAGAAAAGGAAAAATTTGAATAAAACCTATCTTTAGCACTTGCAATTAGGTCATATTAATTCTACTAGGATTCATGGTTTGGTTAAAAGTGGAATTTTAAATAGATCTTTAAACCTATGCTGGTATGAGAATTTTATTTGGAAAGTAAAATGACAAAGAGGCCTTTTATGGCTAAAGGTACTTGCTCCAACGTACAAAAGAAATCAGTACATACTGATGTATACAGACAATAAGTGTTCAATCTATAGGTAGGTTTGAGTATTTCATCATATTTATCGATGACTACTCAATATATGATTATCTTTAAGAGGGAATACTTTCTCAATAAGTAAGGTTGATGCTTAGTTATTAATCTTACCTGAATTGTTCTGAGGATATGCTTTAAAAACAATTGTATATCTATTGAACTTAGTTTCATCTAAATCTATTTCAAAGACACCCATAGAATTATGCAAAAGACATAAACCCAATTTAAACCATATTTGGATTTAGGATGCTTTGGCACATGTCTTAGTACAGAAACCTCAAAAGTTGAAATCTCATATAGAAATGTATATATTTATAGGCTACCTTAAGGGACCGAAATGTGGAATTTTTATGATTCAAAAGGAAAGAAAATGATTATGAGTACTTACATTACTTTTTTAGAAGAGGATTATATGATGAATTTAAAACCTAAGAGTAAGGTAATTTTTTAAGAGCTTAACTTAGTTCGGGACCATCTAAAACTTATAGGTTTCTATCATATTTTCTATGCATGTTCAAAGAAGGAAAAATGCACTAGAAGTACCTAAAGTTGAAAAAACACAGGAACCAATTAGGGATCAAACTCAAGAACATAAAGAGGATAATGAAGAGATTGGTGATCCACCACAACCACTAATCCAGGATCCTCCTGTACATATACAATTACTAGTGTAGAAAACTTGTAGTGGGAGAGTGACATAAACCTACAAGGTATGCCTTATTAGATAAGACCTATTAAATTATTATGGATAATCCTAATGATGACCCTACCATTTACAATGAAATAGTGGAGGATGTTAATGTGCAAGAGTAGTAAAAGGCCATGGACTGTGAGATAGAATATATGGATTCTAACTCTATCTAGTCTCATGTAAAAGCACTTGAAGGACTAAAACCTATTGGGTGCAAGTGGATCTACAAGAAAAAGAGAAGACAAGATGGAAAGGTAGAAACCTATTGGGTGCATGGCTATTCAAATTCTTTTAGCTATATGAGTAGCTCATGATTATGAGATTGGATAAATGGATGCCAAGAGAGCTTTTCTAAATGGTGAGTTGAAAGACAACATCTATATGCAGCAGCCATAATGGATTATAGCCAAAGGCCAAGAACATATAGTATGCAAGTTGTACAGGTCAATTTATAGACCTAAATAAGCATTTAGGTCATGGACCATCAGGTTTGATCAAGTCATACAAATGTTCGACTTTGAGAAAAGTCCTAATGAACTATGTGTGTATAAAAAGATTCATTTTACAATAATAGTTCTTCTGGTTATTTATGTAAATGATATATTTCTTTTAATCGAAAATGATGTGAAGCTATTTTCAAGTGTAAAGAGTTACTTGAAAGAACAATTTGATATGGATTTGGGTGAAGCTAAATATATTATAAGGATTAAACTTTTACGAGATTGGAAGAATAAGATATCGGCTTTGTCTTAAGCTTCCTACATTGATAAAATAGTGTCCATATTCAACTGAGAGAACTTCAAGAAGGGATTCTTACCCTTCATCTTTCTAAAGAGCAATCACCAAAAACTTTTGAAGAGAAATAATTCATGAGTAAGAAACTTTGTTCTTTGGCAGTTAGGAGTTTCATGTATGCCATGCTATGCAACAAGCTTAATATTTGCTATACAGTGGGAATAATGAGTCGGTTCCAATCAAATCTTAGAGTGGAACGTTGGGTTGCATAAGCATATACTCAAGTATCTAGGAGAACGAGGGATTATATATTGTATATTCTGGTAGGAGTCTAAAAACCTTTGGTTATACAGGCTTAGGTTTCCAAGGAATATTGACTTTAGCAAATCGACATCAGGCTCTGTGCTTAACCTAAATGAAGGAGCCATTAGTTGGGGAAGTATCAAATAAACTTGTATTGATGATTTCACCACTATAACTGAATATGTAATTATATCTGAAGTTGTAAAAGAAGCTACGTAGCTTAAGAAATTCCCTGTGGATCTTCAGGTGATACCATGGGTAGATCGTTGTGAAAATAGTGGTACCGTAGCACAATTAGAAGAGCTTAGATATCACAAGAGACAGAAACATATGGAAAAAAAAAGTACCACTTGATCTGTAGCTTTGCTCAGAGAAGAAAAACAGTGATCACTAAGATAGCTTATGAGGAAAATTTAGCAGACTCTTTTACTAAGACTCTACCTCAACAAGTATTTGAGAAGCATACAAATATTATTGCTTAGAAAAGTGTTCTAGACTTACTTTAGAGTGAAAGTGAGTTAGTTACATTTGTGCTCTAGGAGCAAATAAGTTGTAGTTTAATTTTTTTGATTTAATAATACAAAGTTGGGAGTTAGATACATTTATGTTATAGGAGCAAGACAAGTTGTAGTTTCATTTTTTGATTTAATTATATGAAGTTAGGAGTTAGTTACATTTATGCTATCAGAGCAAAACAAGTTGTAATTTCATTTTTTGACTTAATAATATGAATTTTTTTTAAATGTTTGTGCACATTATATTTTATTTATAAGATCCGGATTAATTATGTAGTATATGATCATATGAATAAGTTCATAAAAGTTATGATCATGGGTTCTCATAATTAATGAATTGCCTCATAATTGATAAATAAAGTTGAGCATTTTATTTAGATTGCAATATTTTATTAAATAATTTGTCTTGATTAATTAAAATATTGAAATGAATTATGATCATTCTTAGAGGAGCGGTAGAGATTTAATCAAGAATAAAATTCTATGAAAAGGAATTAAATCTTAGGCAATACTGGATATGTTATTTTTCTTAATCTTGATTATATTATAAATAGGTAATTAAGTGATTATAATTCTTTGAATTATCAATAAGTGAGATGTATTATGAAAACTAATATTTTGATAATTTAGGAATTATGATTATTTGATTATCAAGTGTTTATGAAGTATACAAAATGTAATTTGTATGAATTTCCTTTTTATATGTCTTAGTACTCGAATATTTAAAGTCATTAGTTAGTATATTGGATTTGTTGGTGAAACTAATAAATTAACAGTGAATGTTATTAATCTTGAAGTTTAAATTTGGGCTTTTAGTGGAGTCTCACCGTATTAGATTAAAGTCCTAAACTTGGTTAGAACAAGTGGGAGATTGTTAGACTTATACTAGTTGAGTAAATTGATTCATTGTTCAGAAGCCTTACTTAATAATGAGCCTTAAGATCTCCAAACTAACCCATTAAGTGATAGAACTCATTTAACTAGTTATTAAAATATAAAAAGTGCTCATTAATTGGGCTCAAGATATTATTAAACCCTTGGAGATTAGGGTTGGAAGTATATAAATATACTGCCTTCTAATCTCTAGTCATATAAAATTTTACGTATTATTTTTTAGAGATTTAGAATCTCAATAAAAAAAATTAAACATCTTGAGAGAAAAATAGAAACATGAGGTTTCAGTATGTTTTTCAGATTAACCGTCTTATTTCTTTTGTGATCAGGTGCACCCACACATAGATCTGTGGCATAAAAATAGTTTGGAAGGTCTTATAAATTTAAAAAGATATTTTATGCACTACTGCAGGTTTAGTAATGGATGATGAATATACATAGATCACATGATTTATTCAACTGCATGATCCTAGTTTCCGAAGTATCATTCTAATAGGTTCCTAGTAGAATATTAGTTGAAGGTGGATTCTATATGATGGTAAGTCCTAATGGTACAATAATTATAGGCAAACCAACAAGATTTCCCATGCAAAATCTCTCCCAATTTGTTGCACAGCCAATCAATGCATCAATAGTAAAATTTTCTCTAACTTCTCGATTCAACTTTCCTTGTGATCTTTGTGCCTCTTTTAAGTTTATAAAATGATTCAAGGTGAAACAATCATAAATTCACTCTATAAGAGAAAATCTGTCAACATGAAACAACACATCAATAGTGAAATTTTCTCTAACTTCTCGATTCAACTTTCCTTGTGATCTTTGTGCCTCTTTTAAGTTTATAAAATGATTCAAGGTGAAACAATCATAAATTCACTCTATAAGAGAAAATCTGTCAACATGAAACAACATATGTTGTTCTTTAAAATTTCAAGTTCTTTCCTCCTTTTTCACCTTGTTATAAATTCAACTATGTGAATTGCCTAATATCAGGGAATATAACTTTGGTTTCAACTTCTAATAACCTGCCTAACTTAGTTTCATGTTATCAAATTATCATCAATTCTAGAAACTTAAAGTGTACATCAAGACTAAACAAATGACTAGAACTTACCACTTTTCCTAAAAGATTAAGTCGTTAAAAAAAGGACCTAATTATGTATATCAAGTTAACACAAACATACACTTAATACATTTAATACTTGAGCCAAATTTTGAAACTACAGAAAAATGTCTTTAGTTTCAAATTATAAGCTTATATAGAGAAAATCCATTGTCACATAAATTATCCAAAATTTTCAACAAGAGATTTATGAACATCAATTGGAAAGCAATTTTCTAAAAATAAGCTCCTAAACACTAACCGTTGATTAAAAAGTAGACATTAACAAACCTGCACATAGTCTATTGTTAAGAATACATTATCACATCACAAATTCATTAGACCATGGATCTTGGCTTTCATAATCATCGTCCTGTCTTGACTGACGTCACTTATTGATATGAGCCAACATATCAAAGTCCATAATAAGTTTACTATGCTTTGAATAGAGTCAATGGTATATTTCAAATCAAAAGGGACCATGATAACTCCTTTTGAAGAAATAACATGTACAACCTAAAATGTTTTTTTCTAATTAGTATATTTTTGAGATCCACACTGAGTAAGAAAGAAATAATATATCTTAGATTAAATTATATATATACAGGATTGTTACCTCCATATCAGCATCATTAAGATAACCAATAGTAACTTTTGTAATGCCAATGAGAATGGATCATCAAGAGAAACATCTATTGAAGAGTGATCATCTGGATCTTTTCACTTAATAGTATCCAGAATGATTGCAATCTGTGGCACTTTTGCAAAAGGGTCCAAGCTTATCATGTTATAGAGATTATGCATGAAGTTCACCATTAATTGCATTATTCTCTACAAACAAAGGGGATAATGCATATAAAAAGAGACTAGCACTACCAAGCTTTTAGATATGCTCATTACACCAGTATGACCAACAATGCTGACTGTTAGGTGCAATGCTATCATGCCACAATGAGCAACAAGCATGGAGCCAACTAGTTCCGATCCAATCGCGTAGGGAACCATTTCTATCAAACATTTCTCAAATAAGTTTATGGATATTCCTTATAGTTTCATGGAAAGTGTGATATCTTACTCAATTGTGTGTTTCTTTATATGTTGTTGGAAATTTTCACTATAAACTCAAAAGTTTCAGGATTAGTAATAAACTCAACATTATATCAAAAGTTGGGTGTTTAAAATGGTCTTGTGCTTTTGACCTCATTAACTCCTGCTAATAATCCTAATAGCTTAAATATTAAAAATATAGTCTCAAGTTTATGAATATGTTTTAGAAAGCTAGAAAGATAAAATTTTTAAAGAGCTAAGAACAATACCAACATGAGTATAGGCAATTGATCTAGTTGATGAACCTATAGATAATTCCTCAATGTTCCAAGGGTTCCTTGACCTACCATCAAACCATATATCATCATATGCCAATGATCCAAAAATAGGCTTTGCAACAAGAACTACTCCCACAGACTTTAACTGACAACAACATAGTCATTAATTAAAAAAATAAGAGCATTCTATAAATTAAACTCTATTTTGAAAACATATTTGTACCACTTGTAGACACAAAATTCAATGTCAAGAACTTGGTCTTTGAAGCTTCTTGAACTCTAAGTCAACGTACCCTAATCTTATCTTTTAACCCATATGGAATTCCATGGAGTGGATCTAAAAAATGACTTAATATGTAACTCATATTAGGGTAACAAATAAGGTAGAGAGGCATTATAAAATTATAGAAAGCCACATTCCTATGAATTGAACCATCATTACCACTCCTGAATTACCTAACCTAACAAATGTTTTTGCTTAATGCATTCTCTATTGGTGTTACATGGAAAATGGATCACTATGCTCTATGTTACTTCATTACAAAGTTCAAACGATATGATGAAGATCATGCACAAAGATCTAGGTAATTTTGTTACAAGGTGAAATTATCTGGAAGCCATTGGCTCACCAAATAAGATTAGCACCTCAAATTATGGCATAACTCACAGTAAATTTCATGCAATGGGAAACTGAATCTTTATGATCATAATAACTTGAAAAGATGCCTCCCCAAATACACTCCTTTGGAAAGCAACGCATCAGCCTCTTTTGCTTGTTTGTATGTTAATTATTCTGTGCAAAATATTACAACCTCAAGAACTATATTGTACTTGTTGCATTCGAATGAAATATGTTAATATTATGAAGATTTATAGGAAGAAACTAATGTGTTTATAGAGGCTCCCCCTTACCTTTTGAGTCTTTGTAGGGAAATTGAGTATTGCCTTTATCTTAATGAATTCTCTAAACTCAAGAACCTGATGATCACTGGATGATTATAGATGCATACTTAGTTAATAGTCAAACATAACTTTTTAATAAAGTCAATTCCAAAGCATACTTAGATTAGATCCAAAATCGAATCCAGGTGCAGAAGAGCCGTAAGAAACATGCAAAGCTTAGGAGGTTTGAGGTCTAGGACGACATCAGCAATCAAGTGACCAGGCCTTTTACAATAGTTGCAAATTTTTTTCTTACATTGATTCGCTATATGCCCATATTCTTTGCAGCTATAGCATTGCACTTTGCTCATATCTCGTACCTCGGCTTGAGTTTCATAAGCGATCTCCATCGAATTAGCTATCTGATGATTCTTATTTTCAAGCACAAATTTGAGTCGCACACCGTTGCTATTCACGAAAAAGTTCAACAAAACATGTTTCAAGTGATGGAGAAGGAATTCGGGACATCAAATTGACACGAACTGGTTCATATTCACGTTGTAGCTTCATAAGAAATTGATCCCATTGAGACACTTCATGGACTTGTTGTAAAATTGGCAAGCCCTGAGCAGGGACAGAAGCATAAATCAATTCTTTATATTTAGCCCACAAGTTTAGAAAGCCAGAATAATAGTCCTGTATGGATAAATTACCTTGACAGTACTCAGACAATTCTAATTCAAGCTGAAAACGTCTAGCCGAATTCTCCTGATAATAAATTTTCTTCAAAAAATCCCACATATCTTTAGTAAAATGAAAGGATCTTAAGCTAAGGATAATTTGAGTTTCTACAGAACCCAAAATCCAACTAATTACTTGAGCATCATTAGAATTCCATTGAGTGATTTTACCAACATCAGAATCATCCTTAGGCTTAGAAATAGATCCATCTAAATGTTCCCACAAATTCTTTCCTTTCACAAACATCCAAAATTGAAACTCCAAAGAAAAATAATTTTTCCCATTTAATTAAATAGGCAAAATATCATATTTTTCTGCCATTATCAAAAAAATAATTAATCAGGAAAGGAAAACACCACGTACGTGAGAACAAAATGAGGTAACTTGAATATTTGATCCCAAAGATGCGATGCTCACCAGCAGAATAATTGCAAAGCCCAACCAACAATACTTAGATTAACACAATAACTAGATCAAAATACTCTGTTTTGATATCCAAGAAATAGAGCTCAATCTTGCCTCAAAAATTACAAAAGGAAGGCTCTGATACCATGACAAAAATAATAGAATAAGGAAATAAAATAATAATTTTGCTTCAAAAATTGTCATGCCATGATCTTCAAGATGACTCTTTTTATACAAGTTAAATATGCTATACAAGGCAAGTGTCTTTCCCTCAATAATGAGGTCAACTATACAATTACGTAATAATGGGGTCAACTATACAATGAAATATATACAAGAACAAAGGCTAAAATATGGGATGTGATGAGATTGCCAAATTAGTAAGATTGCTATTTAATGAGTCATGATAAGCTTTGACAGTTTTACCCTCATGAAGGCAATATCTTTTTCACTATCTGCTCTTTTTATGATGAAAGATTGAGAAGGATATTTGAATCTCTTGCTTACATGCTACAATTTGTCACTTCCCCAATTAGGGTTAACAATCAAAACAAAATGGATTATGTAACCCCCATTTACAGAACCAACAAGCTTTCCATTGGCTCTGCTAGTAGGGATATTAAACTCTTTTGAGCCCTTAACAATGTCCAACATCGAAAATAAAGTATGGACATATAAATGATCAATTCAAAAACTATTGTTAATATGGAATAACATGGAATAAAGTTAAAAATGCTCGAAGTCTCAAACAAATACAGTGTATTTAACCAAATTTACCTTTGCTTCACTAAAGAAATTGGCATTAGATAACTCAAAAGTACTCCTAAAGGGTAATCTTCATCAAGTTTACGTCAAGTTTTCCCATTGTTTTCACTGTCCTGATCAAAGAACATAATTTTGGTTATATATATCAGTGACAAAATTTGAATTCAACTTCAAAGGACTACAAACTGTACTAAATCTAGGCCCTTTTAACAGGTATTACCTGAACAAATGGATTAGGGAATGAACATTAACTTGTTGGCTAAACATTTTCCAGATTTTTTTACTTATCACCTATTTTCCATTTGTTAAGGTACGAAAAAAAAAATTTCAAGTAACAAATTTGAAAGGGTAATGGATTACAGATTTCAATTGTTCTATTTATATATCCAAGTGCACTTCCCTAACCCAAAAAATTAAAAATGAAAATAAATGTTTTGAGAAAAGTATAAATAAGAAGATATCCATATTTGTAAGGGATATATTCCTTGTAGTCTTTATTGAGAAACTTGAATCTTTTTATTTTCATTCTTTGATTTCAAAGTACTTTGCACTATTTAAATATCTTAAATTTCTGTTTCAACTACAAAAGCAAGCGAATTTGAACCAAAAATACAATTTCAGTATTTTGATAATTATAAGGACCCAACAAGAGTTTGCGTGTGGCATGAACTTCCAGCCAAACTAACACATAAAAGGTTTCTCAAGCTCATTAGCAATGAGAAATTCTCATATTCATATTCAATAGAAAGATCAAGGGAAAAACTGAGTAAAAAATAAAAGAAAGTTACCATTTTTGGAAATTTTAGGGAGGGAAAAATGTGGACACATGTCCTTTCTTGAAGCCTTCAACTGGATTTGCTAGTTTGCATGCTTGTCATTTGGATTCTAAATTATTATATTCAGATCTTATGAGATACTATTTCTATGGATATATTTTCTATTTTTAATCCTAACTATGAAGAAAATATCAAAAAAATATATATATCATAATTAGGAAATCATAATTATGAACAAAATGTTCAACTTTTTACAAGAAAACAAAAATGGAAAATGTAACAAAGTAAAAAGCAACGAAAATGAAATGTTCAACTTTTTAGTTGGTAAGCCATCTACCTCTACAACTAAGTCGTGAGTCTGAGATGTTAGAATGAAAGGGAAATTATTGTAAATGATTAAAAAAATAGTACAAAAATTACATTACTTTTCCAAACAAAATGTTGTTAGTAAATCATGTACCTCAACAAAGACTGGAAACACATATGGTATGCTCGTGACAATGCAAATTCACTACATTGCGTATCCCAGTGGTTAATGATAAGTATCATTGCTGGCTGAGGTGGGAGTGTTCTCCTTCAGATTGGGTGAAACTTAATACTAATGGAAGTTTTAGCTTAAGATGAGGCTGGTGCTGATGGGGTTACTTGAGATAGTAATGGTAGATAGATTTCCAGTTTCTATGTTAATATTGGGAATCCAATTGTATTCTTGCTGAGCGTTGGGAAGTTTATTGTAGCTTGAAGCTAGTTGTTGATTGGAAGCTCAGTAAAGTTGCTGTGGAGTTGGACTCCTCTATATGTGTGTGTGTGTGTGTGTGTGTGTGTGTGTGTGTGTGTGTGTGTGTGTGTGTGTGTGTGTGTTACTTGGCAATAGCATGATTAGTTAATTAAGTTAACCGTTAAAAAAAATAATAATAATAATGTTAATATGAATTAGATAAAAAAAAAAAATTGGAATGCATAACTATATGAATTTCATTAACAATAATAATGATAATGATAGTAATATTGACTATTAAAAGAAAAAAAAAAGATAATAATATTTAAGAAGAGGGCTCGTCATAAAAAGCCTTTTGACAAAAAACTAAACCCTTCATTAATATGATCTAAGGGTGTATATTTGACTTTTTTAAAACCTTTTACCATTCTTTAAATAAGTTATTATTACATATAAATAATATTTTCTCTCCTAATTTAATTTCTCTCTCTCTCTAAGTAAACTCTAACCATCTTTCTCTCCCAATTATCTCATGGAAAAAAATGCAGTACACTTTTTAAAGAAGACTATAGAGTCAAGTCTGACTGTCAAGTGACCAGAGAATGGAGTGAGAATCAAATATTGAAGAAGAGATCTTCAAGTGCTGAATCTCATTCATCTTGGTAGAAGACTTTATGGGTTCTGTAGATTCCTAGTAAAATAAAAATGATTTTGTGGAAGGCTTGTCACTCAATTTTTTCCTTGCAATCCGAATTTGAATTTGAAGTCCCAAAAGGCGAGGAATAATGGAATTGTGACTTTTGTAGATTATGGAGCTATGTTCATTCTAAAGAAGTGTCTGATGCTTCTCTACTTTTCTTGGAGTGTGAAAGTATCAATTTTGGAGCATTCTTAGATATTTGTTGTTGGGTTTTCCAAAATTTTAGTACTTTTAAGAGAGAACGTTTTGCTATGATTTGTTGAGCTTTGTGAAGTAGGAGAAATGCGAGTACTAATGGTTAAGTGATGATATAGCAGCTATCAATGTAATAATAACAATCAAGTCACGAACCTATATATAGGCCCAGGGTCCTATGGCCCCCTCAATTTGAGTTCTTTTCACTTTCACATGAAGACATATGGTCGCCCAAAATAAATATAGTTAATTCAATCTCCATCTTATAACATTTTTAATAAATAATTTTATACGTTTTTATAATAACATGTTATAATTAAAAAAGGTAAATAAGTTTTATATTTATACTTATATTTAACATTACCTAATGTTTATCAAAGTTTATAATTTTTCTTTTTTATATTTTCTTACCCACATTAAAATTTTGATTTTGAATTTAATCAATTTTTTATTTGATATCATATGTGTATATATATATATATATATATGTATTTTTGATAGATGATGCTATCATATTAATGCATTCACAAATTAAATTTTCTTAAAAAGCCTTTAAATTTCTACACTGATCACATGCACAATTTTATTATTATAATTTTGCCTAATAATAATACTTATATTGAATTTGTACATGTGATAGAATATAATTTTTTTTTTTTTTTTAACATTATTGCCCATCCAAATATTCAGTTTTGGTTCCATCCCTTGGTAATCCTTAAAAACTATTCTAAGAAAGGATGGATAAAAAGTGAGGGGGGAATAAACACGGAAGCAAGTAGCAATATAAATAGAATAAAATAATATCCATGACAAAACTAACATCCTCCCATCTCTTGGTTGGGGGAGTAAATTGATAAACCTTTTTGTAAGGTTGAAGTCGCTCAATGGTAACAAGGCCACGGAGTGAGCGAGTTCCCTACAAACAAAAGCCCGGCCACAATACTATTTCATTATGATATCATCATCCTCCGAAATTACCGCAACTTACATAGGCAACAGAAAAATTCAAAGATGAAACAATTCATTACTTCCTTTTTTCTTTTCCTTTTTTAAACTTTTTGTTCCAAATGAAACAATTATTTCAAGATTGGAAATGTCACATTCTGCAAGATTTTATCATTGATTAATTGATCAAATACTTCCCTTTAAAGAAAAATATTTGGAAAATCTCGGAAAACCATGAAGACAAATTGAGTCAGGAGCTCCATACTCATAAAAATCATGTAACACATCAGTCAAAATTGAAACGGTCCAAAATTCAACCAGCAATAAAGGAGAAACAGATAAAAATCCAAAATTGAACCAATTCATCACAATTTTCTGTTTGTTTTGTTTTCTATATCAAACAATTATTTCAAAATTAGAAAATCTAATAGACCAAATCATACATGCGGGAGCTACCTTGCTAAAGGAGGGCTTGAATTGTATCAAATCTTTTGCATAGAATTTCTCAGATTTTAGAATTTCTTTTAGCCGGTAAATAATGCCCGTGGAATCTAATTTAATGGAATAAATAAGGTGAAAGAATTTTTGAGTGATGATTGTCCAAATAAAACTAAAAATACAAAATTTTAACTCGTGTTATCTTGATACAAATGTAATTCAACTTTTTTTCATGAAAAAACCTAATAAAATGTTTAAAAACTTAAAATAAATAAAATAATAAAAGACCGTATATGTAATGGTAGGCTTGACCTAGATACTGAAGGATCCACAATAAATCTAGCAACATCTACATTTTCATGGTTTGTGCTTAATTATTCATTACATCTTGGTTCGATTGTTGATTTAGTCATGACATGTTATATGACAAAATGCGGCTACTTCTAACTAGGGGTGGACAAAATCCAATCCATTTTTAACGATCTGAATTAGATTTTTACATCAATTGGATTGAATTGGATTCAAAATACTATAAATCATATGGATTGGTTATGGATTAGAAATATAAATCAAATTCAATCCAAATAATATATTATATAATTAAAAATTATATATTTTTTATTTTTTTCATTTTTATATATTAATTTTAACCCTTTTTTTTTCCATTTTTATATGTTAATTTTTAACCTTTTTTTTTCTCCATTTTTATATATTAATTTTTAATATATATATTTTTTTACATCTCCAAATTCTAAATTGAATTGTAAGTTGTAACTTTAAACTAAACATTGACCTCCGTTGTCGTCTACCACCAGTCCATCACCATAACCATAAACCATGCCAAGCTTCGATTCGACCATCTGCTCCTCTGTTTCAAGACTCACGGCAGCTTCAGCATCTGTTCCTCTACTTCGAGACTCATGCCAGCTTCAGCATCTATTGCTACATTTTTTTTTTCCATTGTAGACTATGTTGTATTATTATAATTGTATTTTATGTTTGAATAATTATAATTTATTATTTATACTTTATATTTGGAAATTTTTTTATTTATATTATATATTTATAAATTAGTAAGTTTCAAACCGATTAACCAATCCAAACCAAATCGATTTTGGTTTGGGTTTAACGCTTTAAATGTTTGATTTGGATTCTATATTAGAGAAATCGATAAGTATGGATTGGATTGTATTTTGCTTCAAAACCAAGCCAATTCAATCCATGTCCACCCCTATTTCTAACCAGAACACCAAAAAAAAAAAAAAAAAAAGGGAAAAAATGCAGTTACTGTTTTCTTATCTTTTTAAATTATAATTATTATATATTTTTTTTTCTTAAGAATCCATTTGGGTTTGAACTTACAACCCTTTGACATCTATTTCTAGTTCTTTTCTTTTTTTTTGATAGAATTGATTAATTAGGTTTCAATGCACAAACATTTGTGACTGCATTTTGTTGGTAACTTATTTATCTTTAATATAAAGAGAATTGATTTTGTATAAATGTAAAAAATGTAATTAGTTTTGCATCTTTTGCACTACTATCATTTTACTCTTGAAGCTGTACCTCATTTTCACTTCTAAATAGTTGTAATAGATCAATTTGTGTCTAACACTTCTTTTTCAAAGTGGCATTAATCTTTCGCCTCCATTGTTTGGATTCACTAATTAAGCTACAGTATAGCTTATACCATTTTTCCCTACATAAAAAATTCATCCACGTTCTATTTTGACATGGTCCATATTTTTGCACATACTCGATGGAGAAGATTAGTGCATGTAGAATATGGTTAAAGTCAGTCAAGTTTTAGATGGTTTAATTGAGGTAACTTTCAATGCCTCTTTGTTGGTAGCTGATATTGGTTAAATGCCCACTGATTTAATACAAGCGTCAAAGCGTACAAATAGTTGGGGAAGCTTTAGGAGATAGTAGCCAGATGACATATTCCATCTTAAAAACAGAACATGTATGGCATAGTGAAGAATGACAATTTACCATATACACCTCGTATTAAAAAATCAGAAAAGTTGCATAAAGGGATATCCACAGAAAATGGTTCAGGTCATGCCAAGAAGAATTTTAAATTTCAAAATCACCATGTTAAGACTCAAAACAGGTTTGAATTCTGGATTTTGTGACCTCATCTATTCTTGCTGTGGACTTATGTACTTGCTTGTTATCCTGTACATTCTTCAGTTTATCCGCTACGGATTTAACAAAATTTAGCAATGGTTAATCTCCAGCTCTTAACAAATCACTATTTTCTTATCACATAATTAATTGGCGAAGTAAACACAATGTCTTCATGTTCCATAAGAAAACTGCTACAGCCTATAGTCCATCTATTGAAGTTTGATTTTACAGCAGCTAATAAAGAAATGCCCCTATTCAACTTCAGTACCCTCTGAACTCTTAAAAGATAGATCTACATATATATGATTGATATCTTCGAACTTCATAAACACCCACATACACACACACACATATATATATATATATATATATACATACACACACACACACACACACATATACTTATAATAAGTCTATTCATAACAACCTGGCATTTTTATATGCGAATTTATGGTTGTTGGATTCGCTCAATTGAATCCAATCTCATTTTTTAATCTCCATTGTTGAACAAATCAAACAACCAACAAATTAGTTCCCATTTTAGAAAACCTTATTGACCTCTAATTGAGATTCACTGCATATGTAGAGATATAAATTGTTCAAACAGAATGAAGAAGCAAAAATATGCAGATGAATAAACAACATATAAAGATTGACTATTAAGAGAAAAGTGAGAAGACGAGGAAAGAAAAAAAATGAAAAATGATAAAAGGGAGACAAAATACATATGTTTACCCAAAATTCAACCATCAAATCTTACTGTTTTATGATTAACCAAAGAGAATAATCAGCCTGAGTCTGCATCATTAGCTGCAAACCATACACATATATATATATATATATATATATGTATATATATATTACCTTGGATTAAGAGCAACCCAATATACTGGCCAATAAATCGAACGAAAATACTTATTATCTTCAGCCTCATCATCTAATTTCTTTTCTTTGAAGTTGAAGACACCAACATTGTATCTGCCAATCTTGCTATACTTCGAGCTATTTATGAAGTATATTGAATTTTCTCTCAATTTTGGAAAATTTCGGGTTGATACTGACATACATTCGTTTTCACTAATAAAAAGAGCTTGGTCGCTCAAGGTTTCCACAGGTATCCATACTTTTCCACTATAATCCAGCTTATAGATAGCAAATTCACGGTCAGTTTGTAACATTAAGACTAACAAAAGATCTCCCTTTGATTCAATCAGAAAAGTAATTTTATCTAGAAAGCGAGTATGTGCCTCCAGGAATTGACACACTGTTGTAGAAAGTTCAAAAACCAAAACTTTCTTGGGAGAAGGACCATGAAAATCCCAAATTTCAACTAGCCCTTTAGAGGATAAAGAATAGAGCATACCATTGTGGCATGTTATGTCCAGGTACTCATGATCGTCACCACCAAAGCGAGTCCATGTGCTGTCTCCAGGCATACAGAATGCAAGTCTTTGCGAAGATAGTCCATATATCACCACAATACAAAAGCTCTTGCCTCTACTTACATCAGATAAACATAGATCGGAGGACATTAGGATGGCTTTAGAGAAACAAAACTTTACCAGAAGTTCCACAAAGGTAGGTGACGATCTATACAGTTGTAGCTCTTGATATGGTAGCAAAGTGTTTATGAACGGAAGTTGGACTTTAGCTCCTGATAACGGATTAAGAAGATGTGGCTTTGTTTCTTTGTCCAAAATCAGCAACCACCCATGTGATGATCCCACGCACCACGCACCATGAAACCCGTCAAACACGTTGTTGATCTTGTAAATCTTATTCTCAGCAACACTGAAGAAGCGGCAATCATCAGCTTCTTCTTTTTTATCCCTAGGAAGCATGAGTAATGGAGAAGTCATATACAATTGTGTTGCTCTGTACCACTTGGAACAAACTGCTTTGAAACGAATGATGTCAACAATAGCATCAAGCCTTTTGATGATTAAGTCCAAGAGTTCCATTTGAAGCTCGGACCAGTTTGAGGCCATTGTTGAAAGCAAGATGCTTTAAGCTTCTGCATCAAATGATGGATATATATATAGACAGAGAGAAAGATCAGCAAGGATCAAAGTAAGTTCATCACAGCAAAAAATACAAAACGAAAAACAAAGCTGAAAAAAACAGAGTGTAGGAGTGAAATCATGATAACCATTAGGAAACTAAAACATCTATATTACTAGTAAATAAATAGAACTAAGGCTTAGAGAACGATAATTGTCGCAAATTTAAACGTCTCATTATTTTTGATTTATCATACATCATACTCTAGTTGAGCATATGATGATGTGTTCAATGTTCTGGTCTCATTATTTATGATTTACCGTTTCAGGAGGGCTGTTTCCCCTTTATGTCGCCCTCTCCGCCTAGTGGGCTCGTCGCCACTAGGCAGTCATCTTTGATCTTGATTGGCCGACCTTTCCGATCCTGAAACAAATATAGTTCCTCTCTTTCTTTTTAAGTTTGGGTTCATTCAGCCTTGTTTTTTAAACAAAAGCTGGAACTTTTTTAGAACAAAGCTTAAATTCGGACTATATAGTTTGTCACAAAATTAAACAAGTCCCAAGTCGCAATTCTGTATAATTACCATCCACCAATTCATCAAAGAATTCTCCTTTAAACAAAAGTTGATTGCTTAAACAATCAAAATTGAGAAAATTCAACCATGTAACAATGAGTCAAAATCAGAACAGCCCAAAATACTCCAAAATCAACCAGGCGAAAAAAACAAAAGCATAGCAACAGATCAAAATCCAAAGATGAATCAGTTCATCACAATTTCTTTTTTTAAATTTGTTTGCTTTCCAAATCAAACAATTATTTTGAGGATTGGAAAAATTAAATTAATAGCCGAATCATACCTGTGGAAGGCTTCTAGTCTACTTGCCGGATCTGCTCGACGCGAGAGATTAGGCTGGGCTTTTGTTTCGAATCTTCTCAGCCATAGATGTTAGATTCCTGGTCTATAAGCGGTTTATAAGATACATAAATATTATATAAAAAAGTTGTCAATTACCAAAATCCAATTTTTCATGAATAGATCCGCGGGGTATTCTCGTAATTCTATATAAGATGGCAGTGAGTTCCAACCCTACTGTTGAGTTCGCGTTCCCACACTCTGTGTCAGGTCTGATCTTAAATTATGCTACGTGCGTCACACTTTATTTTTCTTTTATTATTATTATTATTATTATTTCCTTTAAGTTTGTAAGTTGTATCGTGTTATTTTACCCCTCGAAAAAGCGACATTGCCGGTTGTCCTGCCTTCCAATTATTGTTTTTGTGACATTTAAATCCTATCAAACTTTTTTAATATAAATTTAAATATATTAAATGTAAAATTAATATCATATATTGTCCTTGAAGTTGGTCCTATTTTAAATTATTTTATAAGATTCCAAACATTTTAAAAAATATACCAATGTTTAGTCCATTTTTGAAAATAAATTAAACCAAAAATAAAACAGAAATTTGAAAAACCAGAATTTTTGTCTTATTACATTGAAAAGCATGCAAAGATAACATAAATAAAAAATAAATATATTTTTATTACAAAAACAAAAAAATATATTTTAATTAAATAAATAATTATCCTCAAACCCAAAAAAAAAAAAAAAAAGACGTTTGAGAAACACCCACTTATTTGCGGTTCTTCTTTGGTTCTTCTTCTTTTTTTTTTTTTTTTTTTTTTTTTTTTTTGGTGGCTTTTGCCCTAGGCCCTCCCACTCTGTAGACTCGAAGCTACACTCTATTGGCATGGATGGTGGTACTCAAATCAATAGAACTACCACAAGCTTCTAAGTTTTTCTTTTCATTTGTGAACTAGATAGATGAAAAGCACATTTCTATTTTTTTTTTTTTGTGACATTTAAATCAAATCAAACATTTGTTTATCCAAAATCCCAGCCTCTTTTCTCTCTAGAAATGCATGTTAGCCTAGCCTTAGGCCTTTACCCATGCCAAACTCGAAAGTTTGAATTTTTTGAGTTCTCTCAAACCTAATATTTATGATTTGCTATGGAGGATATGAAAAAAGCCTTTATTAATATGAAATTTCTTGTAGATGTGGAGGAAGATGATGTCCTTGATCAATCTAGTCTTCAATACAGCTTGCTTGGCAGACTATATGTGGAAAAGAATGTAAACAATAATGCAATTATCTTGGTGCTTAAGAAGTGTTGGAACATAATGCGAGGGATGGAGTTTAAAGAATTGGAGAATGGAGTCTTTTGTTTCCAATTTTCATGTGAGGCGGATATAAAAAATGTTGAAGACCACGGGTCCTGGTGCTTTAATGAGCATGTACTCTTGTTTTCGACAATTGGGAATTGAAGTTATCACTTGCTGAAGTCATTTCAAAACATGTTCAATTATGGGTCCAAATTTTAGAGTTTCCAATGGAGTGGTAATCAAATTGATTTATTAAGAAACTGGGTAATTCCTTAGGTGAGGTGGTCAATGTTGATTTGGGAGGAGCAAATGGGTACGATTTTCGATAGCAAAAGTTAGAATCAAGTTTGATTAGAGTATCCTTTAATTCTCGGTATGTGGTTTCGACAAAAAGTTCGACAATCTCTGTAGATATCCTTTAAATATGAGCGACTTCACAATTTTGTAATCTATGTGGGCATATTAGGCATGATATGAAACGTTGTATAACTAGTTCACAGATGGGTAGCAAACATTTGAATAACATTAGTATGTTTGGTAGATAGTTACATGAAAAATTCCCATCACAGTTACAAGAGGATGCCCATGAAAAATTGCTAATGATAGAGGATTCTCAAATATCGAGGTAGAACTCTAATATGCAAAATTGGTTCCCTATAATTCTTCAATGGGGATAGATACTGGGCACTCCATTAGCATTCGTGGAGTGTTTAACTCAAATTAGTCTATGCAAAATATCTCAAGTTTCAACTAAGCTACTCTTCAAGGAGTTTTGAATAAGGAAGTAGATGATAATACATAGATTGAATTGGGTTTGGGGAAGATGACAAGGACTAAGGCATCAGGTATCGAGGTGTGCATGGAACCATCTACTTTGCAAGAAAATAGTTTAGGACCTCTTCGATACTTTTCTCAGCATAGGATTGTTTATCATTGAATAATAATGTGGTTTTAACGAAATGATATGATGATTGAGGAGGGCCTAGAAAAGAACAGGAGATTGATTTAGATGCTAGACAAGAGCTTAATCTTTAACTCAGGAATTTGAGGTGCAATCAAGGTATATGGCTGATGCTTGGAAAGATAGGAAAACTTTTGGAAAATTAACTTCAAAGAAAAAGAAGGCCGAGGTTACCTCATGGGGCAAAAGTAATAAAATAGCACATCTTAAAAAGATGCCAGATATTCGTCTTTCAAAAGGGGGAAGATTCAAAAAGAGCTAGGTACTAAGGAGAGGTTAGGTTTAAACTTAGTGGATTTTTTGTGGGATTTGCTTATAATAAAGAGAAATTGGGTAATGAGATTGCTCATAACCTATTCCACCATTCCCAATGAGTATTATATATTGAATTGTCAGGGTTTATGGAATTCCTGAATAGTTTAAACATTAAAAGAACTTAATTTCTTTACAAAACCTTTCTTAGTGGTTTTAAGCAAAATTAAAGACAAGGAGGAAGTCATTAAAAACTTGAGTAGGAAATTAGGTATGGATAATTGTGATGTAGTGAATCATGTTGGATTATCTGGAGGTTTTTGTTTGCTTTGGAGGAAAGAAGTTACGATTCGTTCTTTCTTTAAATCAAGATACATTATAGATTCAGAAGGAAAGGTAGAGGGTAAAGTAGTATGTTTCACTTTTGTTTATGGATGTAGGGAGTTTGTTGATGGGAGGAAACTTTTTCAAGACATGTTGGCATCTAGAAGAAAATACAACGTTCCATGGGTGTGCATTGGTTATATTGACGAAATTCTTAATAATCCTGAAAAAAAATAAAAGGTGGTTGGGATGGGGATAGATTGCATTATGTAGTGTTTTGAAGCATTACTAATGATATTAGGTCGATAAACTTAAAGAATATTCATTGTGGTTTTACTTAGTATAATAAAATGAGCTATCCTTTTGGATTTAAGAAGACTTGATAAGGTTCTTGTCTTTAGTTCCTTCCTGCCCAAATATAGTAGTGGATGTTCCTCTTGTTATTGGTATCACTTTCCTTTAATTATGTAATTGGAGATGAATATTAGGAAAAGCTATAAAGCTTTTCGATTTGAAGCAAAATGGATTTTGGAGAATGCTTTCAAGGAGATGGTGGAAGGCTTGGAGGAGTAAGGAGATGGTGGAAGGCTTGGAGGAGTAGATCTACTAGTTATAGTAACAATTTCTTTCAGGAAAAAGTATAAAGCTTTTCGGTTTGAAGAAAAATGGCTTTTGGAGAATGCTTTCAAGGAGACAATGGAATAGGCTTGGAGGAGTAGATTTAGTAATTATAGTAATAGTTTCTTCTAAAGGAAGCTCTTTGTTGTGTGAGAGGTACTAAGGGAGTGGAATAAAAGTTTGAAGGATAATTAAAAAGATGTTTTGGAGAATTTGAAGAAAGAAGTTACTTATTTTGAGCATAATGTTATGACGTTCTTATGTCGATTGAAACATATCTCTCACCCAATTAGATGTTTGTGGACTGTAGGAAAAGGTATTGGAGCAGTTGTATTGAACAGTTGTATTTACTAGTTGCTTCTTTTAATTTTTATCATTGTTGGCTTCAAGAATCTCATCTTGTTCATTATTAGTTGAAGAACTACTAGGTCGAGATATTTCTGCTTCAATATTGCTAACCCAAGCTACAGTATTGCTAATCTTAACATTAAGATACTCCACTTATTCTACCATATGAATAAATAGTTCTTCAAATTAATTGCCAATTATTCTGCCTTTGAAACTCTTTCTAGATCGTATAACCATGACTTTTTAAGCCAAAGAAACAATTTAATCACTTGATACTATTTACATAAGCGCAAATACTATTCACATAGGTACTGCCCACATAGGGGGTACTTGTACACAGCTATTGTTCACACTGGTTACCATTTACACATACTGTTCTTACGGTAGAGCTGTTCACAGAGAGGGTTGAATCCTTGCTCTAATACCAAACTGATGTAAGTTAGGTGGGGAAGGAAATAAAATTGAAAACTAAAAGATTGACTCAAGTATCACATTAGAATAATTTTAGGAATCACTCCTAAAATCCCTAGGTGTCACACCTAAGTTTGTTTTGCATAATACAAAACCAAATAAATAACTCTTAGAAAAATACTTGTATTATTAATCAACTTGTCTAAGAAAGTTACGAAAACTCCTATTTATAATATCACCTAAGAACATTAGGAAACTAAAATAATAAGAAACCTAGTTAAATAATGAAACCAAATAATAAGCTAAAAAAAAAAAGAAATTTAAAATAATAAAATAACTCTAATTAAACAAGGAAACAAAATTCGACTAAGACTATTAGGATCCTTGAAAGTCAAATAAGCCCTTCTTCATCCTAGATCATTCCAAATCAAAGTAAACCCATCTTCATCCTAGATCATTCCAAATCAAAGTTTGGGTTTTAGAATATGATTTACCTCTCCTTCTATAAGTTTTCAAAGGTTGTTTCCAATTTCAATTTTCTTATTTCCATCTTGATCAAAGATGGTAATGGCCTAATGCAAGGAATGGCAATTTCATAGTTTGTTCTTGTTACATTTACTTATAGAGGAAGTTAATGGCACTATTAATCCTCAGGTTCTACCTCAAACTTCTCCAAAGGAATGGACTGTTCAGAAGTTAAAAACTCATACAAAGCGAAGGTTTTCATGTGGAGAGTTATTTCTAACATTCTCTTTGCGAAAGCTGAGCTTTTTGGGAAAGGCATCTCATTGGATGCATCTCGTCTAGTTTTCTCTGAGGTTGTGGAAACAAATGAACATCTGCTATGGAAATGTGAGTAGGTTCTGGCCATGTGATTTGGAAGTAAATTGAGCTAGAAGTTGATGGTTTGGATCTAGTAATCCCTCTAAATTCTTTTCTTGAATGATGAAATGGTATAATGAGTTAGGTTTTGGTGGGTATACTTGTTGGGAGATTTGGAAACATAGAAATCATTGGCTTTACGAAGGCAAACCTCCAAACCTTTCTCATGTAATCAATGCATTACAAAGGCAAATTTTGAAATTTGGCCTTAAAGGGAAACCTGAATGTGAGACAATTCAAAAGGGTGGTCAAAGGTAGATGTTAATGATCAATCAATGGATTGGGAGTTACTACCATTAGGATAGGTTAAGGTAAATTTAGATGGCCCTTTTGATGCTCATAGTGGTGAAGCTAGTTTGGGCTATGTTGCACATACAGATGATGGTTAGGTTTTGAGTTGTATGCATAAGTTTGTGCCATGTGACTCAAGCTTTGAAGTGGAGAGTTTAGCTTTATGTATGCCATGTATGTGGGTTGTTGACCAAGGAGGGAGATTGTTATTTTTTAGGGAGGTAAGCAAGAAGTGATGAGCTACTTCATGTAGTGTAATTCTAGCTTGTTATTGATGCTTGGAACCATCTTTGAGGATATTTTTGAATACTTTCATCATGTGAATCACTGGAAGGCGAATTACTATCCCAAGGAAGCAAACAAAGTGGCAGACTGGATTGCAAAAGTTTCCCAAAATTGATCTCTTTTCCTGAGCTGGGATATTAGTTTGCCTTATGTTCTTAAGACTATTTTAGAAAGTGATTTACATTGACGTACCTTTTCCTGTTGTAATAATGTATTCCTTTTGACAACAAATATATATATATATATATATATTTTATGACATATGAATTTAAACTAATTAAATTTAAAAATAATATTATACAGACCTTGAAGTTATCCTATTTTGAATTATTCTATGAGGTTTTAAATGTTTCAAAAATATATCTATTTGTTAATCAATTTTTATAAAAAGTAAATTGGTAACTAAAATCCATAAAAATTTGAAATGCATAAACTTCTGTCCTATATAAATTGAGAAACATGCAAATATAATATATAATAATAAAAATAAAAATCAAATATTTTTATAGAAATAAAAAAAAAGCATATTTTAATTAAATAAATAATTATCCTTTAGAAAAATGCTTTTGAGAGAGATCCATTCATTTGCAAGGTTTTTCTTCTTCTTCCTTGGTGAACCAAATAGATGAAAGCACATTTTTATGTGTGTGTGTGAGAAACCTTTTTGATACGATTGTAGCAAAGATAATTTGAGTCTTGTCATTGTGAAAACCCCATTTTTATCAAATTTTCAGTATTTAGAGAGAATTTCATGCTTATATCTCAAAAGCCTTGGCTTTTGCTAATGGGTTGGTTTTCTAGGAATATCAGAAAGGAGTTTAAAAATGTGATCAAATAAAGCCTCTAAGGTAAAATCTATTACCAAATACTAGAATTCATGAAAGGGCTTGTTTCCCTTCATTAAATTTTAATTCAGCTAGAAATGGCAATCAATTTGGGATTACTAAAACTTGAATAAACCCTACGTAACTCGACAATGACCTAACTCGCAAGAACATTAATTCCTTGAGCTTTTATATAGGGGAAAACATTGTTTTCTTGAGCTTTTATGAGATGAAAACTTCGTAAAGAAAAAAAAAATCAAAAATTGATTCTTTTGCAAGTTTCAATTCTAAGTCTAGAGATGAAAACTTCATAAATGCATATGAAATAATTCTTTTTGGATTTTTTTAAAAGGATTTACATAGAAAAATACCGTTGAGATTTATTTTAGTTGTAAATAAATGGAAGCCAAATTAGGAAAATAATATATTTCTCTTCTTCTTTTTTTCCATCTAAATTAGGTAACAATATAAGAAGATTGTTTGTACTTAGATGATAACAAATACGACCTTTGCCTTATATGGAATAAATTAAATAGCTTAGTATTGCTTGAGCTAATTCCTCATTGTTTTCGCGCATTAAGCTTAGGAATGCATTTATTTGTTAATATGATGGCCAATCATAGTGCAACATCTATGAGTAGAAATATATATAAAATAAAATAAAAAAAGCAAAAAATAATCGATAAAATGAGAAACCCAACAGAAAGTAGCATAAGAAGAAAGAAGAAGCCCACAAAACCTTTTATGCCTTTCATTTTCACTCACTATCTTTCTCTTTCTCCCTCTATCCCTTCTGATCCTTGTTCTTTGAAATTTTTTGAGGAAAAGAAAAGTTTTGAAAAAAAGAAGAAGGACAACTATTATCAGTTGTTGAAAGGGACCCAAACAAGCAAATATATTTGATAGCATAAACTATGGTTGAAAATGAAAACAATGACTCCTGGAATTGGTCTTCGTAATACTTAATACAAGATATTGGCTATGAAGATTATAGGGATAATAAGTTCACATTTATGAGTGATCATCAAAAGATATGCCTTATTTACTAATTTAATTTCATGATTGTATTATTTCAATAACATAAAAAACGTTGCTACTTGGGTTGAATTTATTTAATGAAAAATGATGTAGAACCTAGGTGTTGGCAAAATGATTTGATTATCGTTTGTAGTTAAAAGTGCATGCCTTATTTACTATATTAAATTGGCTATTTAGTAAACTTGCTATATAAATATGGCAGTTGTTAATATTTGTGTATTATTTCTTAAAGGTACAATCCACACCCTTGAACCCGTTATAACTCTTGGATGTGGCATCTATTTTGATTTGTGGGAGAGGTGGGTGTTATATATAGCAAATTAACGATATTGGAAAGTGCATATATGATATATATTGCTTTTGTATATTTTATTAAACTTGGATCAAATAGAAATGAATATGGGATTACACTAAGTGAATGGATATTAAGTACAATATATGGTTAATTAATTCACTTAGCCAATTTGTTATTGAATACAATATCTTTTATATTGTTTGCTTATATGTCCCCACTTAGACCCATATGTTTTGTTTGGTTTTTTAGATGTTATATGCTATTCTATTGTATATGCTTTTCTATATCTTATAAGTTGTTGACTTTTTATATGGTTTTGTTTAACCTTTGCCTATTTATCATGTGCCGCAACAGTGCAAGGTCTTGTTCTTGCAATAGAACAACTTATGCCAATGTTGACCATCAGTTTTGTATTAAACATCCTAATATAAACATCCTCATGCTAGCTTCAACAAGCTGTACAGAGGATAGAGATTCAAAGAATTGTTGTGAAATGCATCAAAGGCGAGCAACATTCCTGACTTTTTGATGAGTATTGATAAACCAAGGAAGGCCAACCCTAAGGCAGCTTATTGGTTATTGAAATTACATATAAAACATTGGAGTAAATGCTCATTTAAGACTCACATTAAGTGTCAGGACTCATCCAAAATTTCTTATCGAAATTTTAAACAAGCCTTGATTGGGAAACCCTATGGGACCTTTCTACATAAAATTATACGGCATCTCCCATAAGGGTTGGATATGCTCCAAAATTTCCTGCATAGAAAACACAATTTAATAAATTATCATCTTATTCTTCCCAGTACGAGTACTGTTTGGTACATCTAAAACTATAAAACTTGCAATATCATAAATACCGAAATTTTCATAAAATACTATAAGGTTTAATACATTTTTCTAAACTCATAAAATTTCATATTTTCTTTTAAACACTCGTCACAAATCCATCAATTTTATAAATTTATTTTTACCACAATAATCCAATTTCACAAATATTTAATTACACAAATATAATTTTATGCACAACAAGTTCATTACAAATATTTCTTTAAAACCATAAAATCAATTTTTATACAACAATTATATTTAAACCACATAACTTGGCACAATATAATTAAAGAACAGCTTTTCTTAAATTTAAGCACATACTATATTTTCAAAAATATAAATAACGCAAATATATAATCATAACAGCCCAAAATTAAATTTTGAAAATGGACCACTTACCTGAAATACTTGGATCACTCAGGATCCTCCATGGGATTGTTCCATGGTTTACATGGGTGCCTAAAATGTCATCAAAACACAATGCTAATTAAAATAGTTGGTGATTGGATAAAAACAGCTTAGTTGGAAAACTAGTCTACTAGTTTCCTAATTTGAAATTTGACTTTTTGCTTTAGGAAATAGTCTTTTTTTATTTTTATTTAATTATTAGCTGGGAAAATTAATTTAGGAAGGTAGATATTTTGTTTTTTTGATTGTAAATTAATTAATTCCTATTTCAAAATTAAAGAATTAATTAATCCAAATTAGTTTAGGAAAAGACTTGCAAATTTGGCACTTTCCTAATCCTATTCTATGTTGGCCGAATTTACCTTAGTTGTTTTAGAGTTTTTATTTTGTAACTTTAGCCTATTTAAAGGCTTATTTTTCAATGAAAAAGAAGATTAGATTATTATTCAAAAATTATTTATGAGAAGAATTCTCTTTGTTTTTTTTGAACAGCTAAAACACCAAATAGAGATTGAATGTTTTAGTTTGACTTATCAATAGGACATCCATCACCTATTGTGGTGTTTTTATTTTACACCAAGGTTTCTAATCATAAGTTGATTAGGGGTCAAGGTGACCATTAGAATATGAACTTAATTTGATCCGGGCTAATATAAATACGGGTTTAGGAGCAAGTCGACCTAGGTTTGTATCGTTTGGTATCGAAGCCAAATTTTGTTTATGTTTGATCTATCTTATTTGCTTTATTATTTTTTTTTGTGTTAATTTACAATTTTAACATTAGGTTAATGTTGTTTCCTATCTATTCTCATTTTACATAAAAAAAAAAAAAACAAAAACAAAATTGAGCCTTGATTCATACCCAGCCAGGTTGTCCATTGTAAGGAGCTTCTCCTTACCGATTTCATTCAAGCACAGTGGGGTGCAGCACTATTTCCCATACAAAGCCTCATATAGGGACATCTTGATGCTCAAGTTGTAGCCATTATTATAAATGAACTCTGCTAGTGGCAATTACTCATCCTAGCTCTCTTGAAATTGCATGATGCACTATCTCAGCATATCCTTCAAGGTTTGTATGGTATATTTCGACTGTCCATCTGTCTGCGGGTGGAAAGGAATGCCAAAATTGAGCCTTAATTCAAGCGCATCTACTAACTTCTACCACAATAGCAAAATAAGGTGCGGATCTCAATAAGATGTGATGCTGACAAGGTACTTCATGTAGACTCATTATATACTTCACGAACAGCTCGGATAACTTCTTAAGTGAGAAACATTCTTGCAGATGTAAGAAGTGAGCCGATTTGGTAAATCAATTGATAATCACTCAAATACTATCATACCTCTTTGCTATGGGAGAATGTTTGAACATGAAGTCCATATTATGGTGCTCCCACTTCCATACGTATATAGGCAAGGGTTGGGATTGTCCTAAAGACAAAAGCTTTTGTCTTTATGCCTTCATTTGCTGACAAATCAAACACTTTGACACAAAATCTACAACTTTCCCTTTTTATGCCAATCCATTGGTAGTACTTTATTAGCATCTATTATATCTTGGTACTCCTTGATCACATACATCAAATTGTGCACTTCTTTTAAGATCTCATGCTTGAGGTTAGGGATGTCAGGAATACAGAGCTTGTCTTGGAGCACTAAAGCTCTGTCCTTCCTAATGGAGAGCTACAAGTTAAGCTCCATCCTTCCTAATGGAGAACTACAAGTTAAGCCCTTATTACACTTTGCTTTTGATCATCCTCAACTTAAGGTCTTCCAATATGCAATCCACTAGCACTCGTTACATCTGAAATCCCGGTAGAGTACTCTGAAAGGATGCATGTGCGTCACCACTCCCTTTTTTTTCAACTTGACCATAAAGGGAAGTTGGATCAATCATATATAGGCAAAGGATCCAATAGCTTTTCTACTCAAAGCATCAACTGTTGTATTAGTCTTATCTGAGTGATAGTCAATCACGCAATCATAATCTTTTAATAGTTTTAACCATCTTATTTGCCTCATATTTAACTTTTTTTAAGTGAAGATGTACTTGAAAGTTTTGTGGTTGGTGTAGATCTAACAAATGGCCCATGTCTTTAGAGTGAAGACTACAGCTGCAAGCTTTAGATCAAACGTAGGGTAGTTTAGCTTATGTTTCTTCAGTTGTTGTGATGTATATGCAACCAATTTTTGGTTCTACATCAACATATAGCCCAGGCCTTGATGGGACGCATCACAATAGACTTCAAAACCTTCATTCCCATCGGATAAAGTCAAGAGAAAAGTGGATGCAAACTTTTCCTTTAACTTCTAAAAGCTCTGCTCATAATTTTTGTCCATTTAAACTTAACCCCCACCTAGTAAGATAGTGGAGTGGCTTTGCTATCTTAGAAAACTCCTTAATAAAACAAAAATAGTATGCCGCTAGATCAAGGAAACTTTGCACCTCTATCACTATAGTAGGGTTTTCCTAATTCAATACAGCTTTCATTTTCTAGGATCCATATAGATGTCATCAGCTGATACTATCTGCCCAAGCAAATCTACTCCGTTCATCTAAAACTCACACTCGTCAAACTTACAATATAGTTGGTGCTACCTTAGGGTCTAGAGCATTCTCCTCAAAAGATTTACGTATTCTTTTCTACTCCTCGAATAGACCAAAATGTCATCTATGAACACAATGATGAAACAGTCTAAGTATAGCGGAACATGCGGTTCATCAAATCCATAAAGGCCGCTAGGGAATTGGTAAGCCTAATTGACATCATTGGGAAACTCATAGTGCCTATACCGCATCTTGAAGGCAATCTTAAGAATATATAACTCCCTGATTCTTAGCTGATGGTATCCAAACTTTAAGTTAATCTTTGAAAATGGCAGAACTTGAAGTTGGGCGAACAAGTGATCAATCCTCAGCAATGGGTACCAATTTGGAATGATTACTTTTTTGAAGTTACTGGTAATTGATGCACAACCATAGGATAAAACCCTTATCTACTAACTTTTACAACTGAACCTTTAGCTTCCCAAACTTTACCAGTGCCATACGATATGGTGACAAGGAGATAGGTGTGGTACCTGAAATAAATTCAATAGCGAAGTTGATCTCCCTCTCCAGTGGCAACCCTAGTAAATGGTCAGGAAACACACTTGAAAAGTCTTTTACTAAAGGCACACCCTTCAACCTTATACGATCTATTCACGTATCAATCACATGAGCTAGATACTTTTAGCAACCTTTCTCAAATAAATTCTTGGCAATGAAAACATAAATTAACCCTGATGAAGGTCTTCTAAATTTTCCACAGAACACAATGATACGAACCTAGGATGACCTGCTCCTAAACCCGTATTATATTAGCCCAGATCTTAATTGAGTTCAAGTTCTAACGGAATTGACCTCAACCTTTAACCAACCTGTGGTTAGAAACCTTGGTATAATGTAGACGCCACAATAAGGGATGGAAAACCTATTAATAAGTCAAGCTAAAACAACCAATTCTCTAATGGTGTTTTAGGTGTTCTCAAATAACAAAGAGATAATTAATCTCACAAGTATTTTCTTAATCAAATCAAAGTTGTATTCATATTGAAAAATAAGACTTGAAATAGGCTTTGAAAGAAACAAAATAAACCCTAAAAACCCTAGGAAAAATCAGCCACAAAAGGAAGAATTCTAGCTTGGCTGAACCTTTCGTTTTCCTAATCTAATTAATTAATTCCCTTATTTTCAATTAGGAATTAATTAATTTACAAACCAAATAAAATAAAAACTTACCTAAACTTATTTTTTCAATAAGTAAATAAATACAAATCCAAAATTAAAGATAGTTTTTCGAAAACAAAAAGTAAAAACAAATTAGGAAACTAAATATGGTAATTTTCGGCTATGTTGGTAATGACCCTTCTTTGATCTAATTGGACTCCAAATCAGATTCAATAGTCTTTATGGAATGTCAAATAAGATTATTGTGAAGTTTCTCACGTTGCCCTTGCTTGGAAGTATGAGAAAAGGCTAATACAGTAAAATACAGCAAAATCAGCAAGGAATATAGCAAATTCGGCCTTTTCTTCCCCCTTGTGTGCAAACCACCATGTTGTTCGGCTTTGAAGCTGATTTGGACGGTTTCTATGATTCATCCACCATATGAATTGAACCCATAAGAATGGGGATCCAATTCATACAACCCGATCTCCATCTTGGCACTAAAAACGTCACCTGGGCCCGATTTGGCTTCTACTGCTTGTATGAGTAAAATAGGCCTTGGTTCTTTAGATATGGGCAACCCCTCTTGATTATGACTTATTCCTTGTATAAAGACAGCAAGATTTTCCTTGAACTTCTTGGCTTGGGCTCAAGTGATCGGTCCCACCTTCATCTGTATGGGATCAGCACCCCAGCAGGTTGTCGGTTGAACGGTCTCGGGCAGATTCGCATCACACAACCTTTGGTAGGCTTGATCATCTAAACCTCACTTCTTTGTTATAGCAATTCATGGAGGCATGATTTGCAGTAAGCCAATCCATGCCTAGGATCACATCAAGTTTGAAAAAATCTAGCAGAATCAAATCTGCTTCCATCACTGGATCTTCAACACAGGAAAGGTAATCCTTGACCATTTGACTAGGTCATAGGGACTCTCTTACAATGGTAACAATCTCTAATTGACATCCTAAAGGGATTCGATTTATACCAACTCGGGCAATGAATTCTCTTAAAATAAAGGAATGTGTAGCTCCAAGGTCTACAAGTACAAGTGCACTAGCACTAAAAATGTCCAATGTAGTTGTGGCTGTATTGGATGTGGTTAAAGCCTCCTACTACATCATAACAAAAACCCAGCCTTAACCTGTTTAATGGGGCCTTCATCTTCTACTTCGACTTGGTCCTACTGATTACTATGCTAAACCAGAAGAACCATCTATTGCCTGACTTGCTTGGAAATCTAGCCTTGGAAACTGCTTGCTTACACGACTATGGGCCTGCCCTTAACATTCCAATAGTGCCATATGCTAAACTTCCTGCACTGAAAAGACACTCCATCTTATTGGCACAATCCACCATGCAACTTGCCATAGATTTTGCAAGACTATCTAGGATTGGTTCCAAAGTTAAACCACTAATAGGAATTCACACCATTACTGATCGAATGTCAGGATGATTGGGGAAAACAATGACCTTTTCGTGGGAAAGTAACTTATAGGCTCAATCCACTACTACCAAATGAAGCTGAGCGATGATCCTCTTTAGGGAACCTTAACTAAGTGATCCCGCATAGATGACCTCGAAAGACCTATGCCTCAACCTTCTTATTTAGATCTGCCTTTGTAGTTCGAGTCGAGTGCACCGCTCTAGACATGTTCAAGGCTATATCGTCATTGAGACAATCTATGAACCTTGTCTTCTTCCTGATGTCAACTAGAATCAGGTGCAAGTAAAATTCAAATAGCTCTCGAAATTTCCTCTCATACCCAGAGACTGTCATATTCCCCTGTTGTAGATCTTTGAACTATCTGCGCCATGCCTCACAGAAAGCAAAAAGGTAGTACTAAGTGGTGAAGGCATTCTTGAACTGCTCCCATGTATGATGCCTTTATGTCCTCTCTATTCTCTGCCACTTCCTAGCATTGCCCTTTAGCATGAAGCCTTAAATTTTGACCTTGTCCTCCTTGAGGCACTGTGATGAGAATCCGTCCATACGCGCACAACCGACAACCAGCTGGGGTACAAATTTGATACAAATGAAGACTAGACCAATCACTAGGGCTTAAGCCAAGAGATTTAAAGACAATCTGGCTATCTTTATACAGGGAGTTCTCAATTCTCAAAAGGGCTTGTCCATACCCAAAGATACAAAACTTGTTTTAAGCATCCTAGTGGTGGAAGCAGTTACAGACTCAAGTAGCTATTTTAGTGTGAATATGGACTCCGGGCACCATGGAATTGATTTAACACTTCATGAATTCAATAAATATCATTAAGAGGTCATGTAATCAAGACAAGGCAGAATAAAATAAATCCAAAATGGTGATTTGCGCATGGAAGTTTTCTTTAGCTGAAAATGTTGTTTTTGTTGCTAGCTTTACTGTTATTTTGTTGTGTTGGCATTTTCTCTTTGTTCCAAGCAAGGGCAATGTGTGGGAATCATCACAAATATTATTTGGCATCCTACATGGCATATGGGAGCTGATTTGGAACCTTTACCAGCTGAAAATTGGTCAAAGATACCTTTGTAGTCAAACTAGTCAACTAGTTTCTTAATTTGATTTTGACTTTTTGTTTTAGGAAACTAGCTTTTATTTTGGTTTTATTTATTTACTTTGCTTGAAAAATTAATTTAGGAAAGTTATTTTTTATTATTTCCATTGTAAATTAATTAACTCCTAATTCAAAATAAAGAAATTAATTAATCAAAATTAGATTAGGAAGGGAATGGAATTTCGGCCACATTAGGAATCTAGCACGCATGGCTGGTTTTGTCTTAGCTTTCTTTGGTTTATTGCTTTGTGACTTTTACCTTTTTCAACGAGAATATACCTTGAAGAATTTTATAGAAATTATGATACGAACCTAGGACGACCTGCTCCTAAACCCGTATTATATTAGCCCGGATCTTTAATTAAGTTCAAGTTCTAATGGAATGGACCTCAACCCCTAACCAACCTGTGGTTAGAAACCTTGGTATAATGTAGACGCCACAATAGGGGATGGAAAACCTATTGATAAGTCAAGCTAAAACAACCAATTCTCTAATGGTGTTTTAGGTGTTCTCAAAGAACAAAGAGATAATTAATCTCACAAGTATTTTTTTTAGTCAAATCAAAGTTGTATTCATATTGAAAAATAAGCCTTTAAATAGGCTACAAATCCATGAAATAAAACCCTAGAAGATAAAGAAAACCAGCCACCACACATAAAGAAACCTAGTTGGCTGAAACTATACTTCCTTTCCTAATCTAAGTTTGATTAATTAATTCCTTTATATTAAATTAGGAATTAATTAATTTACAATGGAAAGAATAAAATAAAAACCTTCCTAAAGTTATTTTTCCAGAAAATAAATAAATAAAAGCCAAAAAGTAATGGTAGTTTCCTAAAACAAAAAGTAAAAACAAATTAGGAAACTAAAAATGCTAGCCTTTTTGATCAAGTTGACTTTGATCAATCTTTGACCTCTTTGAGCTTCAAATCAGCTTCTAGATGATTTTTAGGATGCCAAATAAGCTGAATATGAAGTCCCACACGTTGTCCATGCTTGGAAAAATAAGAAAAGGCTAATACAGTAAAATACAGTAAAGCCAGCAAGCAATACAGCAAATTCGGCCAAATTGTTGATGCTGTCCGTACAAGCCCTTTTTGATTGCATTTGAGGCTGCTTTAACTTGATTCCATGACCTCTTAGGCATATGTATTGAACCCATAAAGCATTGGAACCATTTCATGCTTCCCGGATTGCAAAAATGTACCAAAACCTTCACCTGGGTCCGTATCGGCTTCCACCACTTGGATGCTTCGAATAGGCTTTGTATCTTCAAGTATGGACAAGCGCTGTTGAGATTGATTACCCTCTGTATAAATACTCCCAGGTTTCCCTTAATTCTCTTAATTTGAGCTCTTGTGATTGGCCTAGTCTTCATCCGTGTCGAGTCAGCACCCCAGCGGGTTATCGGTGGAGCGGGCTCGGGCGGAATCACATCATTCCCCTCCTCTTGAAAAGGATTTGTCCTCAAATCAAGATCATCACCTGCAGCAAAAGGAGTTAAATCAGCAACATTAAATGCAGCACTCATGTTATACTCACCCGGTAAATCAAGCTTGTAGGCATTCTTGTTTTTCGACTCCAAAACTTGAAAAAGTCCATCCATAGGCGGCATGAGCTTTGACTTTCTTTGTTTAGGAAACCTGTCCTTTCGTAAGTGCAACCAAACCAATTCTCCTGGGTCAAACACTATTACAACAAAATCTAGAAATACATGCTCATTATGGTAAACATTACACTTTTTAAAGTTAGCAAACAATATTTCCCAAATTTTCAAATTGCCACTAAGTAAAGCTCTCAACAATGCAGATAAAGTTCTATTCAATAAAGACATCTTTAAATAAGTATCTTTCAAATTCATGGTCAGCAATGATTTCTTATTCATAATTACTTTATTAACATTACCAAAGCTAAGATAAAAATTTATATTTTTCCTTTCCTGTCTTCCTTTTCCTTTCTCACTCAATGCCATCTCACCTTCCTCACTCTCGGCTTTTGTACCAAATTTTTCACTCTTGGTTTTATTAAAATTTTTCCACACAACTTGAGTTTTAGAAGACTTACCTTGGACAGCAAGCTCACCTTTTCCCTCTTGATTGGATGGTAGTCCACTTGGAATTTCATTTGGGAAGATATCTCCAAATTCCTTCAAAAGAGAAATCTTTGAACTTGGCAATTCAAGTTCTTCAATGTTAGTTTGATCATTAAAATAATTTTCTTTATAAATCATGACCAGCAAAGGTTTCTTACACTCAATAACCTTATTAATATCCCCTAAACTCAAATAAAAGTTGCTACTTGACCTTTCTTTTCTTTCTTTTTCTTTTTCCCCCTTGGATTGGCGCAAACTTTCTGATTTCCCTTCCTTCTCCAAGCTCTCGGGTTTACCACTTTCTTTCCCCTCTCTTTCAGCTTTCCCTTGATCTTTCCACTCAATATGAGCCTTAGAAATCTTACCTTGACCAGCAACCTCATTCTTACCTTCTTGAAAGGATGGTGAAGCCGTTGGTGCCATACTTGCTTTTTCCTTGAGCTTTTCGGCTTCTCTCCTTTGTTGCATTTGTAATTGGTCTTTGTAAACCTCTTTAGGAGATAATGGTTCCAGCTTGACCTTCTTCCCTTTAAACCTGAAAACAATACTATTTTCTCAACCAAAATGAGTAGCATCTTTATCAAATTGCCATGGCCTACCTAATAGTATATGTCCAGCAATCATGGGTACAATATCACATAAAACTACATCCTCATATCTTCCTATATTAAATTTTACTTTGGCTTGTTTATTCACTTTTATTTTACCACTATCATTAAGCCATTGTAATCTATAAGGTTCTGGATGTTTTATTGTTTTTAAGCCCAATTTATCAACTACAAGGTTACTTATTACATTAGTACAACTTCTACTATCAATAATCATACTACAAATCTTACCTTGAATTTCACATCGGGTGTGGAAGATGTTCTCTCTTTGAATTTCATCCTCATCTTTGTATGCAGCAAGTACTCTCCTAGAAATCAAGTTTAATTCAGCATTGGATGCTTGCAAGGTTTCGGGTTCATCCTCCAAGTCCTCCTCCTCTTGCTTGGCTTCATCCTCACTTTCTTCACTTTCCGATTCTAGCTCATCATTGCCCTTTAACACCATGATTCTTCTATTCGGGCATTGGCTAGCAATGTGTCCTCCTCCCTGGCACTTAAAACACACAATATCATGAGTTCTAGAAGGTTTAGGATCTAATTTTACCTCATTCTTTGGTGCTTGGACAGATTTGATTCTAATCTCCTTCCTTGGCCAGTTTGAACTTTCTTCTCTGACTTTCGGCTTCGGCTTGCTTTCATAGATGGGATTGTTCCTCCAGCCACTAGAATTGGACCTTCCACTGTTGGAAACACCTCCAAACCATGATCTTACACCCCTCCTCTTGAATTGATGCTCTAATTTAATAGCCACATGCAACATCTCCTCCAATTCCACATATTGTTGCAATTCTAGTTGATTGGCTATTTCACGATTCAAACCACCAAGAAACCTTGCCATGGTTGCTTCCCTATCTTCATTCAAGTTCAATCTCACCATAAGCATCTCCATCTCCTTGTAATAATCCTCCACGGATCCATGTCCTTGAGATAAAGATTGAAGTCTTTGATGCAGCAACCTATGATAGTGTGATGGTACGAATCGCTTCCGCATGGCTCCTTTCATTTGTCACCATGTAGTAATCAAGTCATCACCAACTCTCCTTCGGGTGTTTTGCTCATTGGTCCACCATTGGAGTGCATAATGGTCAAACTCCATTGCTGCCAATTTCACCTTCTTAGCCTCCGAATAATTATGGCGGTCAAATATCATCTCCATCTTTTCTTCCCACTCCAAATATGCTTCGGGGTCACTTTTTCCCATGAATGGTGGGATGTTGATCTTGATATTTCTAAGATTGTCATCTGTTTCTTCCCTCCTATATCTTCCATGGCCAGCCCTATCTTGGACAGCAAAAGTTTCATCCATACCTTCCTCAAAGTCTCCACCGAATGGCTCCTCATTAAATTCCTCTCTCGGTCTCTCGTGACCTCCTCGTCCTTGGCCTCGTCCTCCATGGAATTCTTGCCTATTTCTTGTGTTAGGAATTCTTTGGGAAACTTCTAGCCTTCCCATCCTTTGATTCACATGCTCAACTTGATCACTAACCCGCTGTATTGACTCCAAAACAGCTCTCATGTCCACTTGGTCTCCGCTCCCGGTAGCTCGGGCATCGCCATGGAATGCTACGGACTCCTCCTCATTGATCCTCAAGGGTGGCTCTCCTCTCCTCATTCTTGATTCTGTCATGTTAGTAAAATGCTGCAAAAATAAAATAAATCCTCACAATATTCACTCCCTCACATGTTTCACTCAAACAAGGTCTCGACACTCGTGCTTGCACACTAGTTTCGACTTTTACCCATTTTTAAGCTCACACACTCTTGCCTTTTTCCACTCAATGAATTATCTCAAAATTCTAATTAAACACCCACAAAACAGCAATTAGATCACTAGTATGTTTTAATTAAACTTACCAACAAAACAGTAGCAAAAAGTAGGCAATACCGAAAGAATCCAACAAATCCTAATTTTTTCGGCTTTCTAGACAAGAAAACACAAAATAATGGGAAAACGTTGGAATTTTTGAAAACTGCACCAGATGGTAGTAGATTATGAGTTGAAGAATAAAATTCCAGAAAAAGAAATTCAAATACGAACAAGAATCAAAGAGAACAAAAATATAGAAAAGTGTTGGTTGTTGTTCTTGTAATTCAAGTTTTGTATCAATTCCTTTAACTAATTTTAATCCAAAAAATTTAAACACCCAAAATCCAAATATCCAGCAGCAAAAATAATTTCCCAGCAACTCAAATATTGAATAAATAATCAAAAAACCAGCAGCTCCAACAAATTTCCAGCAAACAAATCAAACCCCAACAAACTGAAATTTTTTTTTTTGTTTTTTTTTTTTTCACTCACAGAACATAAACACTGCAGTAGCAAGAATAATTACCAAAATTGCAATTCCAAATCCAAAACAAACACCAAACCCGTGACCTCCAAATAAACAAAATGTGCAGTTTTTTTTTTAAAATGTTGCCGCAAACTCTTTTTTTTTTTTCTTGTTTTTTTTTTTTTTTTGAATATATGAATGCAAATATTTAAGACTAAAACAGCAAAGAAAAATCAACAAAAACCAAATTAACAAGAATAATGATAAAAGACAACCAACAAACTAGGAAACAAAAATACGATAAAACTAGAAAATCCTAAATCAACTAGGAATGAATTTTTTTTTTTTTTTGTTAAGATGCTGAACGTGTATAGGATGGATGCAACCTTAACCTAATGCTAAAATTGCAGAATAACACAAAAACAAATAAAGCAAATAAAGATAGATCAAACCTGAACAAAATTTATCTCTGATACCAAATGATACGAACCTAGGACGACCTGCTCCTAAACCCGTATTATATTAGCCCGGATCTTTAATTAAGTTCAAGTTCTAATGGAATGGACCTCAACCCCTAACCAACCTGTGGTTAGAAACCTTGGTATAATGTAGACGCCACAATAGGGGATGGAAAACCTATTGATAAGTCAAGCTAAAACAACCAATTCTCTAATGGTGTTTTAGGTGTTCTCAAAGAACAAAGAGATAATTAATCTCACAAGTATTTTTTTTAGTCAAATCAAAGTTGTATTCATATTGAAAAATAAGCCTTTAAATAGGCTACAAAGCTACGAAATAAAACCCTAGAAGATAAAGAAAACCAGCCACCACACATAAAGAAACCTAGTTGGCTGAAACTATACTTCCTTTCCTAATCTAAGTTTGATTAATTAATTCCTTTATATTAAATTAGGAATTAATTAATTTACAATGGAAAGAATAAAATAAAAACCTTCCTAAAGTTATTTTTCCAGAAAATAAATAAATAAAAGCCAAAAAGTAATGGTAGTTTCCTAAAACAAAAAATAAAAACAAATTAGGAAACTAAAAATGCTAGCCTTTTTGATCAAGTTGACCTTGATCAATCTTTGACCTCTTTGAGCTTCAAATCAGCTTCTAGATGATTTTTAGGATGCCAAATAAGCTGAATATGAAGTCCCACACGTTGCCCATGCTTGGAAAAATAAGAAAAGGCTAATACAGTAAAATACAGTAAAGCCAGCAAGCAATACAGCAAATTCGGCCAAATTGTTGATGCTGTCCGTACAAGCCCTTTTTGATTGCATTTGAGGCTGCTTTAACTTGATTCCATGACCTCTTAGGCATATGTATTGAACCCATAAAGCATTGGAACCATTTCATGCTTCCCGGACTGCAAAAATGTACCAAAACCTTCACCCGGGTCCGTATCGGCTTCCACCACTTGGATGCTTCGAATAGGCTTTGTATCTTCAAGTATGGACAAGCTCTGTTGAGATTGATTACCCTATGTATAAATACTCCCAGGTTGCCCTTAATTCTCTTAATTTGAGCTCTTGTGATTGGCCTAGTCTTCATCCGTGTCGAGTCAGCACCCCAGCGGGTTATCGGTGGAGCGGGCTTGGGCGGAATCACATCAAATTAACTTGTGAGAAAGAATTCTCTTTGTTCTCTTTGAACACCTAAAACACCATTAGAGATTGAGTATTTTAGTTTAACTTATCAATAGGATTTCCATCACCTATTGTAGCATCTTCATCATATACCAAGGTTTCTAATCATAGGTTGATTCGGAGTTGAGGTTTCCATAAGAACTTGAACGTAATTTTTTGATCCAAGCTAATATAATACGGGTTTAGGAGCAGGTCGTCCTAGATTCGTAGCATTTGGTATCAGAGTCGAATTTTGTTCAGGTTTGATCTATCTTTATTTGCTTTATTATGTTTTGTGTTAATTTGCAATTTTAGCATTAGGTTAAGGTTGCATCTATTCTACAAGTTCTACATATAAAATATATATATATACATAAATATATATTATTTCTAGTCAAATTAGGTTTCCTTGTTTTACCGTATTTTTGCTTCTTAGTTTGTTGGTTGTTTTTCATTTTTTTCTTGTTAATTTAGTTCATTGATGATTTTTATTTGCTATTTTGATCTTAATTATTTGCAATCATATATTCAAGAAAAAGAAGAAGAGAGTTTTGAAAGCATATTGCATAAAAATCTAAAAATTGTGCAATTAATATTGGAGTGAGGTCACATTTGGTGGGATTTTTGTGTTGAAATTTCAATTTTGTTGTGAATTCTTGCTACTACAGTTGAGTTTATATTCAATGAGTAAAAAAAAAAAAAAAACAAAAGACAAAGAAGAAGAAATTTGAATTTGTTTGCTGAAAATTTGTTGGAACTGCTGAATTGTAGCCTATCTATTCAATATTTGGAGTTGCTGGAAATTCAATTTGCTACTAGATATTTGAATTTTGGGTGCTAAAATTATTTGGATTAAAATTGGTAAAGGATTTGACACATAAACTTAAAATTGCAAGAACAACAATCAACAACTATCCTATATTTTGTTCAAATTGATTCTTGTTCGTGTTTGAATTTCTTACTCTAAATTTTATTCTTGAATTTTTAGTTTTTTACCATCTGGTGCAGTTCTTATTGATTCCGAAATTTCCTTTGTTAATTTGCCTTATTTGTTGTTAGAAATTCGAGAATTAGGTGTTTAGAATCACTCGGATTGCTTGCTTTTCACTATTGTTTTGTTGATAAGTTTAATTGAAACATACTTGTGAACTAATTGCTATTTTGTGGGTGTTTTAATTAGAACTTTGAGATAATTCTTTGAATGGAAAAAGACCAAAGAGTGTGAGCTTAAAAGAGGGTTAAAAGCTGAAACTAGTGTTCAAACATGAGTGTCGAGACCTTATTTGAGTGAAACACGTGAGGGAGTGGTTTTGGTGAGGATTTATTTTATTTTGGCAATATTTGTACTAACAAGATAGATTTAAGAGTGCGACGAGGAGATATACCATTGAGAATTAATGAAAAGGAATCAATAAGATTTAAGGGTGATTCTCGAGCTACGGGAATTGGAGGTGAACCTTCTGATATGGTGGCGGTCTTGGAGCAATTACAGTGGATGAACGCTCATTTGGACCATCTAGATCAAAAGATAAATAGGTTGGAAACCTCACAAGGTGGGCTGAATCCAAGACAAGAATTTCTTGGAGGCCAAGGTTGAGGTTGAGGAGGTCGCGATCATTTTAGGGAGGACTTTGAAGGAGGCAATTGTGGAGGTAATCTAAAGGAGGAATTTGATGATATTTATGCTCTCCAAGAAAGGAAAAACCATGGGGACTAGTAAGGGAAGACGATGATGATCTTGGAAATATCAAGGTCAAAATACCACCTTTCATGGGAAAAAATGATCCAGAAGCCTACTTAGAATGGGAGGAGCGTATGGAGATGATCTTTAATTGTCACAACTATTCGGAGGCTAAGAAAGTTAAATTGGCAGCTTTGGAGTTTGGACATTATGCACTTCAATGGTGGACTACTAAGCAACATACCCGAAGGAGAGTTGGAGATGAATCTATTACTAGTTGGCGACAAATGAAAGGAGCCATGAGAAAGAGGTTTGTACCAAGTCATTACCATATGTTACTGCATCAAAGACTCCAATCATTATCACAAGGCAATAGGACCGTGGAGGATTATTACAAGGAGATGGAGATGCTCATGATGAGATTGAGCATGAATGAAAATAGAGAAGCAACAATGGCATGGCTTCTAGGTGGATTCAATCGAGAGATAGCCAATCAATTGGAATTATAACAATATGTGGAATTGGAAAAGATGTTGCATGTGGCTATCAAACTTGAGAATTAATTTAAGAGGAGGGGTACTAGTGCACAGTTTGGAGGAGTATCAAACAGTGGGAGATTAAATCCAGGTGTTTGCAAAAGCAATCCCACATATAACAACAAACGAACCGAAGCTAGGTGATGAAAGCACTAATCGGCCAAGGAAAGAAGCCAAAGCTGAATCTATCTATGCACCAAGGATTGAAGGTAAATCTGATCCTAAACCTTCTAGATCTCATGAAATTGTGTGTTTTAAGTGCCAAGGACAAGGACACATCGCTAGTCAATGCCCAAGTAGGAGAATCATGGTGCTGAAAAGTAATGGTGAGCTAGAATCTAAAAGTGAGAAAGTGAGTGTGAGACCGAACAAGGAGAGGAAGAAATTGAAGACGAAGCTAAGACCTTAAATGCTTCAAATGCCAAATTGAGCTTGGTGTCTAGGAGAGTCTTGACCATGTACAAAGATGAGGATCAACTAAAAAGAGAGAACATCTTCCATACTCGATGTGAAATTCAATGTAACATATGTAGTATGATGATTGATAGTGGGAGTTGTGCTAATGAATTAGTAATGTGGTAGTTGATAAATAAGGCTTAACAACCATTAAATATCCAAACCATATAGATTACAATGGCTTAATGATAATGGTGAAATGAAAGTAACTAAACAAGCCAAAGTAAAATCCAGCATTAATAAATATGTTATTGTTGTTTTGTGTGATGTTGTGCCTATACATGCCGGACATATATTATTAGGTAGGCCATGGCAATTTGATAAAGATACTATACATTATGATCAAGAGAAAGCATTATAGATTACAATGCTATTGTTTTTAGATTTAAAGGAAAAAAGGTCAAGCTAGAACCATTGACTTCCAAGGAGGTATTTAGAGGCCAACTTCAAATACAACAGAAGAGGGAGGCCGAAAAGCTCAAAGAAAGAAAAAGTGTGGCACCTATGGCTTCAACACCAATTCAAGGGGGCAAGGCCATGCAAGACCAGCCAGTAAAATCTCTAGAACCCAAATTAAGTGGAAAAACAAGGTAAAGCTGAGAGTGAGAAGAAACTTGAGAAAACCGAGAGGCATAGTGAGAAACTTGAAAGTGAAGGAGAGAAAGCCATATTCGAGAGAGAGAAAGGAAAAGAAAGGAAAGAGAAAAGATAAACAAAAATTTCTGTCTTAGTTTTGGGGATGTTAATAAAGCCATTTTGAGTAAGAAACCATTGCTGGTCATGATTTATAAAGACGTATATTTTAATGATCAAGCTAATTCCGAAGAACTTGAATTGCCAAGTTATATTTCTTCCTTTTTGCAGGAATTTGATGATGTCTTTCCAGAGGAAATTCCTAATGGTTTACCACCTATCCCAGGGATTGAACATGAAATTGATTTTGTACCTGGAGCTGCAATTCCAAATAGACCTACATATAGGAGTAATCCCGAGGAGACAAAGGAGCTGCAAAGGCAGGTAAGTGAGTTGCTTGATAAAGGATATATTCGGAAAATATGAGTCCATGTGCTGTCTTGTTTTATTAGTTCCAAAAAAAGATGGTTCATGGTGCATGTGTGTGGACTGTAGGGCTATAAATAATATTACTATTAAATATAGGCATCTAATTCCTAGGTTAGATGACATGTTGGATGAATTGCATGGTGCATGTATGTTTACAAAAATTGATTTTAGGAGTGGATATCATCAAATTAGAATGAAAGAGGATGATGAATGGAAAACCACATTTAAAACTAAGTATGGATTGTATGAGTGGTTAGTAATGCCATTTGATTTAACTAATGCACCTGGTACTTTCATGAGGCTAAAGAACCATGTTATGCATCCATTCATTGGAAAATTTGTGGTTGTTTATTTTGATGATAGTCTTATATATAGTAGGCATTTAGATGAGCATGTAGAACATCTTAGGTTAGTTTTAGGAGTACTTAGGAAGGAAAGATTATTTTCTAACCTCAAAAAGTGTGATTTTTGTAAAGATGAATTGGTTTTTCTAGGATTTGTTGTAAGTGCTACAGGAATTAAAATTGATCAATCCAAGGTGAAAGCAATCCAAGAGTGGCCGAAACCCACCTCCATTACCCAAGTGAGGAGCTTTCATGGTTTGGCTAGTTTTTATCGAAGATTCATCAAGGATTTTAGCACCATCACAGCACCTTTGACTGAAGTTGTAAAGAAGAATGTTGGCTTTAAATGGGGGGAAGCACAAGATAAATCTTTTAATTTGTTGAAAGAAAAATTATCCAATGCACCTTAACTAGTTTTGCCTAATTTTGATAAAATTTTTGAAATTGAATGTGATGCTTTGGGTATAGGTATTGGAGCTGTCTTAATGTAAGAAGAGAGACCCATAGCCTATTTTAGTGAGAAATTGAATGGAGCTGCACTAAACTACCCGACATATGACAAAGAGATGTATGTTTTGGTGACAGCTTTGGAAACGTGGTAGCATTACTTGATGCCAAAGGAATTTGTGATTCATACGGATCATGAATCTTTGAAGCACATAAAAGCCAAGGAAAGCTTAACTGAAGGCATGCTAAGTGATGTGATTCCGCTCGAGTCCGCACAACCGACAACCCGCTGGAGTGCTGACCTAATACGGATGAAGACCGGGCCAATCACTAGGGCTCAAACTAAGATATTTAAGGTCAAAATTGCTGCCTTTATCCAGGAGGTAATTCATTCTCAAGAGGGCTTTTCCATACTCGAAGATCCAAGACATGTTCTGAGCATACAAGTGGTGGAAGCTAGTACGGGGCCCGGGTAACAGTTTTGGTACATTTTTAGAGTCCGGGAAGCATGAAATGGTTCCAATGTTTCATGGATTCAATACATATGTATAAGAGGATATGGAATCAAGTAAAATTAGCTTCAAAGTCATCCAAAAAGGGGTTGTACGAACAGTTAGTAAATTTGTCGGGTTTTGCTGTATTTTGTGTTGGCTTTACTGTATTGTGCTGAGTTGTCTTTTTCTCTTTCCTCCAAGCAAAGGCAACGTGTGGGAATCCATAGTAAGCATATTTGGCATCCTACAAAGCATATAGACACTCATTTGGAGCTCAAAGTTGTCAAAGATTGGTCAAAGTCAACTTAGTCAAAAAGTTAGTATTTTAGTTTCCTAATTTGTTTCTACTTTTTGTTTTAGGAAATTACCATTACTTTTTGGTTTCTATTTATTTATTTGCTGGAAAAGTTTAGAAAAGTTATTCTTTTATTATTTTGATTGTAAATCAATTAATTCCTAATTCAAAATAAAGGAAGTAATTAATCCAAATTTTAGTTTAAGAAAGGACGAAAATTCGACCACTTTAGGAATCTTATTGCATGGCCGGTTTTTCCTTTATTTTCTAGGGTTTATTGTGTAACTTTTTCAGCCTATTTAAAGGCTTGTTTTATCAATAATAATCAGTACATTTGTCATACAAAAAATTATTTGTGAGATTGAATTCTGTTTGTTCTTCTTGAACACCTAAAACACCATTAGAGAGTGAGTGTTTAAGTTTTGACTTATCAATAAGACATCCATCACCTATTATGGTATCTTTATCATATACCAAGGTTTCTGATCACAGGTTGGTTAGGGGTTGAGATGACCATTAGAACTTGAATATAATTAGATCCGGACTAATATAATACGGGTTTAAAAGCAGGTCGTCCTAGGTTCATATCGTTTGGTATCAAAGCCAAATTTTGTTTAGGTTTGATCTATCTTTATTTTTTTTTTGTTTATGTCAATCTACAATTTTAGCATTAGGTTAAGGTTTCTTCTATCATCATACACGTTATGCATGTTTTTTTTTTAAAAAAAACTCATTCATTGTCGAAATTAAGTTTCCTTGTTTTATCGTATTTTTGTTTCCTAGTTTGTTGGTCGATTTTCATTATTGGTCTTGTTAATTTGGTTTATTGTTGATTTTTCTTTGCTGTTTTGGTCTTAATTGTATGCATCCATATATTCAAGAAAAAAAAAAAAACAAGAGATAGTTTTGAAAGCATATTGCATTAAAACCTAAAATTTATGCAATTTGTTTTTGTTTGAAAAGTGGTTTTGGGTTTGGTGAATTTGTGGCTTTAGAATTGCAATTTTTGGTGCTGATCCTTGCTATTGCAGTCATTTATGATCTTTGAGTAAGATTAAAAAAAAAAAAGAAGGATTTGTGGAATAAAAAAAAAAAAACTGCACCTTGCATTTTTTGTTGTTGGAGGCCACGGGTTTGGTGAGATTTTGCTATTGGAATTGCAATTTGGTTCCTAATTTTTTTTACTGGAGCTGTGTTTGATATTCAGTGAAAAAAAAAACCAAAAAAAAAAAAGAAGAAGAAAAACCAAATATATAAAAAAAAAAAAGGGGTTTGTTGAATTTGGTGTTGAAATTAGTTGCTGGAAATTTCTTGGAGTTGCTGTTTTGTTGATTATTTATTCAATATTTGGAGTTGCTAGAGAGTTATTTTGTTGTTGGATATTTGAATTTTGGGTGCCTAAATTATTTGGATTAAAATTAGTTAAAGGATTTGATACAAAACTTGAATTACAAAAACAACAACCAACACTATTCTATATTTTTGTTCAATTTGATTCTTGTTGGTGTTTGAATTTCTTTTCCTAGAATTTTATTCTTGAACTCATAATCTATTACCACCTGGTCCAGTTCTTAAAAATTCCAAAATTTTCTCATTAATTTGTTTTATTTTGCCTAGAAAGCCAAAAACTGGGTTTTGTTGAATTCTTTCGGTATTGCTTACTTTTTGCTACTATTTTGTAGATAAGTTTAATTAAAACATACTTGTGATCTAATTGATGTTTTGTGGGTGTTTTAATTAGAACTTTGAGATAATTTTTTGAGTGGGAAAAAGGCAAGAGTGTGTGAGCTTAAAAGAGGGTAAAAGCCGATACCAGTCTGAAACACGAGTGTCTAGACCTTGATTGAGTGAAACACATGAGGGAGTGAATTTGGTGAGGTCTTATTTTATTTTTGTATTATTTATACTAACATGGCAGATTCAAGGGTGAGAAGAGGAGATCCACGTTTAAGAATTAATGAAGAAGAGTCCGTAGGATTCCATGGTGGTTCCGAAGCTACGGGGAGTGGTGAGCAAATGGACATGAGGACTGTATTGGAGCAATTGCAGCAGATGAATGCTCGACTGGATCATATCGATCAAAGGATGGATAGGATAGAAACATCATAAGGAGGGCCAAGTATAAGGTTAGATGCTCATGGAGGTCGAGGTCGAGGAAGAGGAGGCCAAGGGCGACCAAGAGAGGAAGTCGGGGGAAGTAACTATGGAGATGACTTGGATGAGGGGTTTGATGAACTTTTTGAACCTCAAGAAAGGCCAATCCATGGGAGAACAGCAAGGAATGAAGATGATGATATAGGGAATATCAATGTAACATTCCACCTTTCATGGGAAAAAGTGATCCAGAGGCATATTTAGAATAGGAGGAGAGAATGGAGATGATTTTTTATTGTCATAATTATTCGGAGGCCAAGAAGATGAAATTGGCAGCAATGGAGTTTGTTCATTATGCACTCCAATGGTGGACCAATGAGAAAAATACCTGAAGGAGAGTTGGTGATGACTTGATCACTACATGGTGACAAATGAAAGGAGCCATGAGGAAGCGATTCGTACCATCACACTATCATAGGTTGTTGCATCAAAGGCTTCAATCTTTATCTCAAGGAAATGGTCTGTGGAGGATTTAGGAGCAGGTCGTCCTAGGTTCGTATCAATATCTGTTATTTTTATTGTTGCTATATTCAAGGAGACACAGCCTGGAGCCAGTCAACTGCAACCATCTGAAATGGAAGGCAGAGGCACACAACATACAACCACTCAACCACTACCATATGAAGTAGAAGTAGGAGGAAGAGGAAAAGAAAGGGTAAAAGGCAAAACCAAGGTAGGAAAAGGCACTTTAAAGATAGCAACCAAAACTAAGATAGGTAGAGGCATTACAAAGCCATCAGCCACTTAACCACTACCATTTGCAAGTACTTCCCCATATAGAGACATATTCATGTCACATCTAACTTAAAAATGAGAGTGGTTATGTTATCTACTTTTGTGAATGTAGAATAGGGTATGATAATATGTTGTCTCGTTGAATACCTTACTTTCTATGATGTTTTTATACTTATTTAGCAGTTGTATGGACATTTTGACCTAGTGTTATATGTCATGGCAAGAAGAAAAAAATTTTCTTATTGCATTATGTAACAGTCTGTTTTAACTTAGGACCTAGAGTTGTAAAACAAATGTATTAATCTTTGGTATTGATCTTTCTATGATTTAGAAACTAGCAAATGTATTCAGTATTAACAACATGTCAAGTACTAGCATTTGGTCTTTAATATTGAACTTTAAACTATCTTGTTAGGGACTAAAAGATGCTTGTTAATTCATTTTAAGCTAATGTATTCAAACATCTTTTCTATTATGTAAATTATTCCATTACATTTCCAACTTTTCATCCATCATACTTATAATTGTAGGCCAATTCAATATGAAACCATTACCAAATATAACATAAAACACAAAACCATCCATCATAGATTCCTTACAACATAGTTTTTAAAACCACTTTGAACCTAAACCCACACAAATATACAATCACTATTAATTTAAATATAAATAACCTTTCATTATTTTACTTTGACATCTACGTCCACAACAATTCCATACATTCAACATAAACAATATTATAAATACTAGTAAAACAATGTATAACTTTCTAATTTTGTATACATAGTTGTTTAGTTTGCCCTCAAGTTTGACACACTTCTTTTTCATGTGCTTCGGAAGAGACATCCATTTTTCTAACTCTACTTTACAATCTTCTATCTTTAGCTTGTCATATGTCTCTTATCGCTTATATGATTCAACTTCATCCTCTAATTATTATATTTTCAATTTTAAGTGATCAACCACATCCTTGGTACTTTTTGATAAAGGTGCATAAATCCATTTTAAAAAATTGCATCTTCTAGCATCCTAAAATAAATTAGCATATTATTTGTGAAAAAAAGAGAAAAAAAAGTTTTTAATCATTAACATGTTCATTAGTTTGTGCTTATGAAGTGGCCCAAAATCCACACATCCTTGCAATATTAAATAAAATGCAAATTCATAAATGTAAGCATATGAATTGCACATAAAATGGCACTTTTTATCCTTGTAATAACTTCACATAACAAGTTGTTTCATCTACGACTGTCTTAACCTATCTTCTTTAGGGAAAAGTTTGAATTATCTATTAAATCTCAACATACATATTTACAACTTGTTTTGCCTACTCAAATTTTGTTTCTTCTTCTTTTGCGTACCTTTCTTCTCTTGTGTTGCATGAATTTAGTGGTTAGCTATATTGAGTACGATGCATTTTATGCAGATTCATGAAACAAAATGAATTTGAAAGCTTTTGTTTCGTTCTCCACATTTGGCTGCATATTGGATATGTCTTGTGCTCAAGGTGCAACTTTTCAAATGTGTCATATTTCTAGGTTACAATGATGGTGAAGACTATCCTTTTCAGCCTCTAGCTATTGCAAGTTGATGAAATGATTATATATGTTAACAAGATTTATCCAAACACTATAATTTTCAAGGGGTTTGTTTTGATGTTTTGAACAGCTTCTAGTTTTTCCTTCTATGTGATTCCTTTCTTTCTCTTAAAAAGGTCCCATTAAACACATCTATGTACTTTGCATATTATTAGTATAAAAATACAAAATTGTAGGATATTAATCAAATATATTTCTTTATCAATGAAAGTGAATTGAACTTTAACTGGAAAGTAAAAAGGCCATCTTTTTTTTTTTTTCAATTGTGATTGTATTATATTGACATGTGGTAATGTTGGTGGTTGAGCAGGGCAACATCTTCCTTTCTCAATTGTTTTTAGCTTTCAGTTGAATCGTTATCAATTTATTCAAATCATAGCAACGTAAAAAAGAAATGAGTAAAGCCAAATCACACTAAATTAAAAAAATATTTCTAAAGATTAAATATAATAGAAGGGCTTCAAGATTCAATGGGTGTGCAGATTTATTAGTGAATTGATAAAATTAATACGAGCTAAAGTCCTAAATTAGATATAAACAAAAAACTTTCAATTAGAAATAAATATAAAATTGCTACATTATGAGGTAAGCTAGCTATCGATTCACCTTTGCATAACGGCTCACATGAAAAAAAAATAATAAAAAGGAAAATAAAATCGGAACGCAAATAAAATATGGATAACATATACATATTAATATATTATAATTTGTATTCATAATTGTTTTACAGAATGAAATTGAAAACTCATTAATTTGTTTTTTTTTTTTTTTAGTATTACTATATTTAATTTCCTTAAACTAAACTGCACATAAATTTGGATATCATTTTTATACGAGAAGAAAATTGAAGATATATATAACCAAAAAAAAAAAGTATGAGAGAGAGAAATTACCAAGAAATTTTAAAATTTTTCTGCAGAAACTGTTCATTGTACTAGAAGATTCTCATTTGTTCTTAATTATTTCCATCGGGATAGTCAACAAAAATCTTTAGGGTAAATGGGGGAGAAAAAAATGAGAGTCTGGTATTTATATCTTTCATCCAAAAAATTCTATAGAAGTTTAGTATGTGGTATAGTTTAAAAATGCCATTTTGCAATATTTAAAGAACTTGCTGAATATGTGTTAGATGTTCCAACTTAGAATTGTCAGATGAATATATCATCGAAATAGACCACCACAAACTTGCTAATGACAGGTTTTAGGATATGATTCATGAACTTAAAAAAAATGCTTAATGCGTTATACAAACCAAATCGCATTACTTACGATTCATATAGGCCTTCTTGAGTTTTGAATTCTATTTTCTATCATCTCCAGGTCTAATCCTCATTTGATGATAGCCACTCCTCAAATCTAACTTTGAAAACACTACTGCACCACCAAGCTCGTCTAGCATATCCTCAACTTTGGGAATAGGAAATTTGTATTTCACTTTGATCTTGTAAGTTGGCCTTACTATAAACATGCTTTTTCTATGAACCATCTCTCTCGGGCGCAATTAGTGCATGCACGCACAAAGACTCAAGCTAGTCATTATGAGATGTTTCTACAATAAATCTTCCATAATTCCTTTTGTTGTGCCAGCTCCAATTGTGCTTAAGAAAGATGTTGAGGCACAACACAAGGACTCTAGCAGATTCTTCAATGATGCACTAAGGATTAGGTCAACTTGATGTTGGCTATCCCTCATGGAGGTATTGTATCTAGTAAGTCCTTTTTAAGCAATTGATTTAAATTGATCAAGTCATTTTTGGACTGCTTTTGGTGTGGTTTATTGTTTTAAGGGGTGATTGTCCATTAATTTTTGGGTTTGAGAAAAAAAATATTATGGTTTGGTTTCATACTCGAATTTGTTGTTAGAAATGGTGAGTAATATTGGTTTTAGAGAATTAGCTAGGAGTTGTGTGAAAGGGAAGCTAGATACTATGCAAAACTAACAAGCAAATAGCATAGAAATTAGTTGATAAAAACAGCAAGTGCATAGGTCGTTTAAGCAATAAAGTGATGGAGGAGAGTATCATTCCCATGAGGATTAATTTAGACTTAAACAACTAATTACCATAATAATTGCAACCCAACTTTACTTAGGCAAATAAATTAAATGGAAATTAAACTAAATACTAAATACTAAACTAATTCTAATTATAAATAATTAGAGACAATTAGAGAGAATAGACACATACAACAATGACTAGGATAGGGAAAATCTATGATAATGATCTTTAGGGCCTTGATTTCCTCTTTGCTTTTAAGCTAATTACGAGATTATTTACTATTTCTAGTCCAATTGTTAATCAGGGGCCATTAATCCTCTATGACCGCCTTTCTCATGGTTAAGTTAGAACGTATAAGCAACTAATTATAGCTTCTACCCTAAACTAATAACTGGAAATCCCTTCCTAATTAGCTTAATTACCCATGCATTTGCTTGGTCCTTTTTGATAACCCAAGGTTTAATTAGTCTCTCAATTTAATTAAGCCTTACATTGTTATTACCTAAGACTAAATGACTCTCCTAAGCTCAAATGGTGCCTAAGTTGTGTTTTCATAGAGTTCAATTTACTAAATAAATCTCACACAAGACTTAATTTATAAACCTAAGCAATACCCTATCAATTTCCCAATTAATCAAGCATACTAAAGCAATAGTTCCAAGGAAAATTCAACCAATAGGAGGAATAAATCAACTTAATAATTCAAACATCATTATAGTATAGATTCCATCCAGATCCTAGATAGAAGTTCTAGCTAACCATGTTCATATTAGAATCCAAATCCAAAATCAAAGAGGAACTCACTAAGAAAAGCATGATTTCATACATAATTCTCAACAAAATCCTTAAATACAAATTTAGAAGTAAGCAAATGTAGAGAAAACTAAGTTTAAAAGAATCTTGATGCTTAAATCACTCGAAATCTGCAATTTCCTTCAATTCCTAAACTTTCTATCTCAAATTTGTGTTTGTGTTTCTTAATTTAAGAAAGTATAAAACCCTACTAGAAAAGGCAAATCAAGCCTTTATAATTACATTAAAGGACTAAAGAATGCCAGATAATCATTTCATTAAACTAGGCATGTCGGCATGCATGGTGTAGGTATGTCGGCATGCGCGGCTTGCGTAGGTATGTCAGCAGGCTTGAAATTTAAATAGGCATGGTGGTGGCATAAAACAAGGCATGTTAGCATGCATGCATGGGCATAGCCATGCCCAAGTCTTTACCTTGCATGTGTGCACCTAAATTAGAGCATAACATGTGGACATTCTAAGTATGGCGTGATGACATGCTTGGGGTATGGCCTTGCCTTAAGCTCTCCCTTGCTAAGTTGAGGGTGAAGCTTCAATTTAGGCTTGTTCACCGTGATTTTCTTTAGTAAATCACCTACAATTCAAAATGAGGCAAACCTATAAAATACACACAAAACTTATTAAAATAACATTAAAGCTAAGCTTTTCACAAATTATTATGTTTAAAAATTCTAAATAAGTGAGTATAAACTTCATTTATTAGTGTATTGTTTTGTAACAAGTTTAAACAGTGTTTGTTGTTGCTTTAGGATCTGGAATGGTTATGCTGGGTAGAAGAACAATTTTCTTGTTATTATATTTAAAAAAATAAATGTTTACCTCCTCAATGTGAATGACTCTGCTGTTAAATTGCCATGGTCTACCAAGTAAGATGTGATAAGCATCAAAATCAATCACATCACATATTATTTCATTTACATAGTGTTTTCCCAAACTAAATGGCACTGTGCACATTTCTTTGACCTTTGCTTCACAACCTTTCTTTATCCATCCAATAAAATAGGGGTTTGGACGTTCCTATTAGCAATATAACTTAAATTGATGTGTTTCTTATCTATTAGTTATTAGTTTTTCACATTCATATCAGTAGATAGGAAGGTTATTAGTATACTGGCATAATCTATTTCATATACTTATCTTGTAAGCTGTATATATATGTTACTTCTGTATCAATAAGAATCAAGCTAGTTACCCAACTTTCTCACTTTCTCTACATGGTATCAGAGTTGTTTATACTCTAACGAGTTTTTTTATTTTTTATTTTTTATTTTTTTTATTTATTTTTTTTTTTTTTGATGGCTGTTTACCATCTCCTCCTCCTCTCCTCATAGCTCCACATCCTACCTCCTCTTATTCCACTTCCCAAACAAATCCAGCATATATTTTTTGGATCCATCAAGACAAGTTTATTCTCAGTGCTTTTCTTGCTTCTATTAACAGTGATATTTCTCATTTTGTTTCCACTACCAAAATTTCACATGAAGTCTGGACCAAACTCTCCAATACATTTGCTAAACCTTCTAAATCCAAATCCTTCACTTACGTGAAAAGTTGATTCGTCCACAAGGTGCCCGAACTATTATAGATTATCTAATGGATATCAAAGCAACAACTGATGAACTTGCACTTCTCAATCAGCCAGTTCTTGAAGATGATCTAATTTTATATATCGTTAATGGGCTATCTCCAGTTATTATAGATATTTTTGCTGCTATTCGAACCAAAAATGATTCCATCTCCTTTGATAGTCTACATGAACAACTCGCTGAACATGAAGCCTATCTTCAACGGCTTGACTCTCAATCTGCCAATCAAGTTGTTACTACTCACATAGCAAGCAAATCAGTGACAAAGACAAACTTTAATTCAGATAGAAACTAATTCATGTCACACCCATCACCTTCTTTCCATGCTTTTTCTCATGTTAGTGGATCTCGATCTAACAACTTCACACAATCCACAGGTTACAAAGGCAAATGTCAGCAATGTGATCAACTAGGCCATATCGTAAAGTTTTGTCTGGTTTTGAAGGTGTGATGGTCTTACACTCCAAACAAATCCTTCAACACTCATCGGTCAACATCCTTTCCTCAGGCTTTTCACTCCACCTCTACCCTCCAAAACAGTTCACCAGTTGAAGGAATTCTTAGTCCACCTCCTGTCTTGTCTAATTGGCTTATGGATTCCGGTGCTTCACACCACATAACCAATGACTTTTGTAATGTTTCCTTGCACTCAGATTATGATGGAACTGATGAAGTTGCTATTGGCAGTGGTCAAACTCTTCCGATTACTCATACAGGTTCTGCTATATTGAATTCCCACTCTAAATCCTTCCATCTCAATAATGTTTTTTGTGTTCCTCATATGAAGAAAAATTTACTTTCGGTCTCTCAATTTTGCAAAACCAATAATGTTTCCATTGAGTTCTATTCTAACTGTTTCTTGGTTAAGGACTTGCAGACATGATTGGTTCTTCTAAGGGGTCCACATAAAGGAGGTACATATGAATTGTCATCCATCACTCCCAATTCATCCACTATCCCTGCCATTCAAGCCTTTACTAGCTCAAAAGCAACTCTTCAAGAATGGTATCACTGTCTTGGTCATCCTTTTGCTAGAATTCTTCATAAAAAAATTTCAGATTCTACTCTTCCAGTTTTTTCTAATAAACAATTTCATTGTGTGTCTTGCAAATGTAATAAACTGCACAAACTTCCATTTGTCATCTCGTCTATGTGTAGTTCTTAACCTTTGCAGTTGATTTATTTTGATGTTTGGGGTCCTACTCAAGTTACTTCAATTGATGGATTTCGGTACTATGTCTTATTTATTGATCATTTTTCTAAACATATCTGGCTTTTTCCCATAAAAACTAAGGATGAAGTTCAATATATTTTTATTAAGTTGAAAGCTGTTGTTGAAAAATTATTTCAAAAACCAATAATCTCTTTCTATTCTGACAATGGAAGGGAATTTACTAAGTTAAAATCTTTCTTTCAAACACATGGGATTACACACTTTCTCACTCCACCATGTACTCTTGAACATAATGGCTTTGCTGAACGATGACATTGTCATATCAGGAAAACAGGTCTCACACTCCTCACTAATGTGAAATTGCCGTCAATTTTCTGGACAAAGGCTTTTAAGACAGTGATTTATTTAATAAATCCTATGCCAACACCTACGCTGCAAATGTTATCTCGTTTTCAAAAACTTTTTGAAAAATGTCCAAACTACTCACATCTTTAAATTTTTGGCTACTTGTGTTTTCCTTGGATATAACCTTATGTTAATCACAAATTAAAGTCCTATTCCATATCTTGTATGTTCTTAGGTTATCTCCAAAACCAAAGTTGTTACATTTGTTTTGATACTTTTACTTTTAAATTCTTTCACAATAGACATGTCATGTTTATTGAAAACGTGTTTCCCTATCCAACTCTTACTCTCTCCAAATCTATGACTACTTCTTCTCATGTCACCTCCCTATATACTCATACTGGTCCCACACATATGTTTATACCTTTCCATCTTAGTAAAGTTTCTACTTCCAATTCTACTTCACAATCTTTATCCCATACTAATCCTAATCTCTCATCCAACTCCACTCTAGCAACACTCTACTCCAATCCACCAACCCCACGCTTCTTCTAACTTCCATATCGGTCTTATTTCAAATCACCAACTTTCCTTGGATGACACTCATCATGTTTCTCCACATGGACAATCTGTGGAAACCTCCTCTTTAAGTAAGTCTTCCAATGCTCAATCTGAACCCCCTCCCCATCGGCATTCAATGAGAACTCATTCCATGAACTTGGTTTCCAAACCAAAAAAATTATTTAATGTGTTCTTTGTGGCAACCAAACAATCAATCTCTCTTCAAGAACCAAAAACTATCACGTAAGCTCTACAGTGCAAGGAATGGAGAAAGGCTATGTCTCACGAGTTTGATGCTCTTATGCACAATGACACGTGGGATTTAGTGCCTCCATCACCCACTCAAAACTTCATTGGCTGTAAATGGATATTTCGCATCAAACAGAATGCAGATGGCTTGTCTCATTGCAAAGGGCTACAATCAACGGCCTGGGGTGGCTGACTTTGCAACATTCAACCTAATTATCAAGCCAGCCACTATTCGGCTTGTTCTTAGCATTGCCCTGATAAATAAATGGCCAATTCGGCAGTTGGATGTTAACAATGTGTTCCTACATGACACTTTTTTTGAAGAGGGTTATATGCAGCAACCGCATGGATTTATTGACTCTACCAACCACATCATGTATGCAAATTAAAAAAAGGCTCTCTTTGGACTCAAACAAGCTCCAAGAGCTTAGTATACAGAATTAAAAGGGTTTTTACTTCAGCTTGAGTTTCAGCACTCTTTATCTGATACTTCTCTGCTTGTCTATCACTATCAAAATGAAACAATGTATGTTCTGGTTTATGTTGATGATGTTGTTTTCATAGGTAACAGTGCTACTCTTCTTTCTAATTGTTCACAAAGCTATCTGCCCGGTTCTCTCTTAAGGATATGGGCCAACTTCATTATTTTCTTGGTGTGGATGTTGTTCCTACTTCAAATGGTCTCTTTCTATCACAAACTAAATACATAATGGACCTCCTGGAAACAATACATACGACTGATGCAAACGAAGTCTCCACACCAATGGCTTCATCAACTCCTCTCATCCTTCATGATGGATCCAAACCCATTGATGATACACTATATTGAAAGGTTTTAGGAAGCTTACAATATTTGCCATTAACTTGTCCTAACATTGCTTATGCAGTCAACAAACTAGCTCAATTCATGCATCAACCCAATTAGACACACTGGTCTGCTACAAAGAGGTTGCTGCATTATCTTAAGGGGACTTCATCATAGTCTTCTTTTACAGAACGACACTCCACTATCTATACATGCTTTCTCTAATGTAGATTGGGTAAGAAATAGGGATGATCGGACTTCTACCACTGCATACATCATGTTTCTAGGAGTTAATCCAGTTTTTTGGTCATCGAATAAACAAAATTTGGTTTCTAGCTCATCAACAGAAGCTTAATATAGAGCAGCTGCAAATACAGTTTCTGAATTCTATTGGTTGCTTTCTCTTCTGTGTGAATTTCATGTCTCAATTCCTCACTCTGCTTCTGTTTATTGTGATAACATTGGTGCTACTTATCTGTGTGCCAATCCAATTTATCACTCTAAGATCAAGCATGTCTCGACTGACTTTCATTTTGTGCTTGATTTGGTTTCCTCTGGCAATGTTTGGGTCTCACATGTCTCTAGTCATGATCAACTAGCTGATACTCTAACAAAACCTCTACCTCGGCAAGATTTTCAACGTCTTCAATCCAAGATTGCTATCTGTCCAAGACCACCAATCTTGATGGGGCATATTAGAAATATAATTTAAATTGATGCATTTCTTATGTATTAGTTATTAGTTTTTCAAATTCATATCAGTAGATAGGAAGGCTATTAGTATACTAGTATAATCTGTTTCATATACTTATCTTGTAAGCTGTATATATATATATATATATGTTACTTCTGTATCAATAAGAATTAATCTAAACCCAACTTCTCACTTTCTCTACAGTTTCATCTTAGCGGCATAGCTTTTACTAAAGCCTTGGACATAATATTCTCACTGCTTCCACCATCAACAATTACTTCACACACCTTTCCTCGAACAATGCATTTGGTTCTAAAGATTATGTTTCTTTGAGATTGCTGAGGTTGCTTGGATGTGAACAAAAATTTTTAGATGACGCCAACAGATGGTTACCTTGTCCTCATTCACTAGTTCATCATTCTAAACTGATTGACTTTTAGCATCCTCATATTCAGCATTTTCATTTTTTGCATAAGCTGTATTTTCCACAAAGTTAATTTGCTTCCTCAAAAGGCATTTATTGGACTTGTATCCAAGTTGGTTGCATTTAAAGCACTTGAGTGGTTGACCTCGAGTATAAGGATTAAAGAACTATTGTTTAGGCCACTGGAATGTTTGGTTTTGTGTTTGGTTTGGGGTGTAAGTTAGGTGGTTTGGTGTGTGGAATTGCATGTTTTGGTTTTCATTATAGAAATCAAAGAGTGGTCACCATTTGGTAAGTGCTTGAGGTGTGGACATTTGCAATTGTCTTTTGACCTTAGTGGCTAGGTTGATTGCATCATCTAAGGTCCATACTGGATTTAATTCAAGTCTCTCTTAAATTAGTAAGTTCAAATCAGTGAGATACCTAATGAACAATTGCTCCTCAGTCTCATTGAGATTGTTCTTGGCATTAAGTCTACAAAAGTCAACTGTATATACATTTACAATTTTACCACTTTGGCTTTAATTGTGGTACTTATGCAACATGATTCGACTGTAGTCAATGAGGTAGAAGCCTTGCCCTCAACAACTTCCTCATTTTGGACCATGTTTGAATGGCATTCTTGCCCTCTCTCATTCTATTGCTATTTAGCTACTCCCACAAGTTGAAGTCCCTCCTTTGAACCAATAGGCCACTACCTTAACTTTCTTGGCCTCTAGTACATAAGTTGAATCAAGGAAGGCTTCGATAGCACTCAACCAATCATGGAATTTTTCTATGCTCATTTGTCCATCAAACATTCAAATATCCATTTTCAATTTGAAGGCAAAGGTTGAATTAAGCATGTGGTGTTCTCCATATGCTTCTTTGTCATGAGTTGGGCCTCCCATCATCTCCAATTCATCATCAGAGTCAGAATATGGAGTTGGGTGTATCTGGAATCGACATTGGTGAAGAATTTAAACGAGAAACAGTGGTGGTAGTATTGGAATTTGAGGTTGATTAGGATAGGTAGTGTCAACGAGATGTGGATCAAACTAAGATGAATTATGATGAATTCTGAGCTATGGATAGGCAAGTGCAAGGCACATCTTGAGCTCATGTTCTACTTGTAATCGAAGAAACCATTGTTCCACTGATGAGTATGGAAAAAAGCTGTTGAATCTCACCGGTGAACAAGTCTAGCTACTTCTCCACGCCTACAATGGATGTTCCTAGGCCTGCATGACCTGGGCCTTGCAAGAAATGCAAGAACTACCTTCATCGAATCTAGCCGTCGGAGGATTGAAATCATTACTTTGATACCAACTAAGATACGAAGTCAGAAGAAAGATGCAACGGAATCACTAACCAAAGGCCAAAGAGGATTTTTGAGGCCTGATTACTTCAATTCTAACTAAGCAAAACAAGTTTGCAATCTTTAATACAATGGAAATGGAGATTCGGTAACCAAAGCTTTTATACAATACCAAGGCAAAATGACAGTGTATTAAGCAACGACCAATGCCACATGGCACTTGTGATGTTTCTTAGCCAATGACATCCATCTTAAATGACCTGGCATGTTGTATCTAAACAAGGTCTTTTTGTTATTACTTAGAAACAAAACAAACAAAAGACTGACATGTGGACCATTAATAGTTAAACAAAAGCATTGGTAGCAAAATTCAAACGAAGAACTCGACCAGAGGTCAATTGTAAGAGCCATTGATGCGTCAGTTTTTTTGTAATGTTTTATGTATGAGTGCTTCTTTTCACACGATCAAAATTGCTTTTTGCACTGTATTTTATGTGAAATGACTAAAAGCCCTTTACCTTTTTGGTTTTCTCCATTTGCCTATTTTAAAAAATGTTTTTCTCTTTCATATTCTCCTTCCATAGATTTTAAAATATATGGAGTTCTTTCTTATGCTCTGCTCCTTTTAAGCAATCCCAGTCCACCATTTTAAGATCCCAAGAGGTAAATTTCTCTTTGATTTGTTGTTTTAATTTTAAAATTCATATCATAGAAATTAAAAACTTTATTGAAAAAATCTTAGGTTTATATATACATGATCAAAAACCTATCTAAGACTCTTCTATCCGAAGTGGACTTTTAGAAATTATTCCAAAATGAAGAAAAAAAATTATATATATATATATATATATTGTTGGTCTAAATTCAAGCTTTTTGGTTTTACAACTACAAAGTATAGCAGCTCAAGAGGGTATCTGGCCTGGAAATAAGTGGATTGGAACAGAAAAATGTTTATAGTCACACCCAATCAAGCACATCGAGACTATGACAATAGTTGCCAAAAGTGAATAGGGTAGGAAAAGAATTTTTTTTAAAAAAATTTGAAAATACTCTAAAAAAAAAAAAAGGATAATTTAGGAAAATGAAAAAGTTGAGACTGTATAAAGATTATTTTGCAGTGTGAGTAGAACTTCTCTTTATGAATACAAAATATTAGATAAATGTTAAAAGTAGTTAAAAGGCCGTTTCTGATTTTTGAATAGGTGAATGTATTCAATTGAATAGTTGTTTAGTTTTTTTAAATATTACAATTTGAATTTTATATAAATTCCAAATGGAATAGTCTTTGAGATAAGAGTATTATCGAGAGTTTGAAAAGATCCAAAAGTGTTCTACACTGTCTAAGTGAAGGATTGGATATTTATTTGGTTTGCTATAATTCAACTTTTGGATTTTATTTTAAAAAGCAAAAAAAAAAAAAAAATCAACTTTGGATATTGATTGTTGTATCATGAAAAGAAGACAAACACTTGGAGAACTACAAGCATAAATATAGGAGTGAAATCCGTTTTAGGATATTGGTTATGCAAGCCTCACTCGTATTTGTTTTTATTTTATTTGTTAGTTCTTTACCTATTATATTTCCATCTATGTAACTTGTGTCTTTTCATTATTATTATTAATTGTTCAATAATCCCAACACACATATTTCATATCTTTCCAAAAATCTTTTCTGTTTATACTGAAAGACAAACATCTTACTATTGCATATGTTATTGTTGCAAGTCTAAACAACAGATTGCAGTTTTAAACCTTCAGTACAAGTCTAATGTAGTCCTTGCCTTTCCTTTGGTGTATTGTATCGGTCCAAACTAAAAAGAAAGGATTAATTAGAAAACTTAAAAGTCCAACAGTGTGTATAACAAGAAAAATATCTTTTGGTTTCATTGTTTTTAACCAGCATTTCCATATATCTCACACTCAGTTGGAGAGGCCATTTATTTTCAATAACTAAAACTACCAAGCATTCAGATCTAAGCTACAAGCCTTGGTTGCATGCTTAACATTTTATGATTTAGTGTCTGGATTATTGTCAGGTTACTGAGTTTAATGCACATGATAAAAGACATACTTCATCTTAATTTTACATTTAAAAGGATAATGCAATTACCATACACACTCATGTTAAATAAGGATTATCACAATTTGTAGAAAATTGTTTTACTTTAGGATTATGATTACTTAATATATTGTTAAATTTTCCTATTAAGAAGGAGGCGTAGCTACATAAAAAATTGGAGTTGCTGCTTGATGAGGCAGGTGTTATATTGGAAGCAGGCTTCCCAAATGCCGCAAGAGAGAGGGCAATCAATAATAAAACAGATGAATCAATAGAGAATCGCTTAAGACCATACCTTCTAAATTCTCAGCTTCTGTGGCACTTGTCCAGATGGAGACACACCAAGCGTCTTCAAACCCATCAAACACCTTAATCTTGTAAAACTAATCTGCAGCAAGAATGAAGAAGCAGCGATAATCAAATTCAAATTCTTCTTTCCGGTCACAAGGCAGTATGAGCATTGGAGAAGTTATATACGATGGTGCTGTTGTATTCCACCATTGTTGAAAGCAAGCTGTTTTAAGTTTCTCCTTTGAAGGATGAATATATGTATATATATATATACAGTAGAGAGATAGTTGAGCAACCAGTAGAGTAATGAGAAATAATATAAGTATATCACAGCCAAAAAAGAAAACAAAAGAAAAGAAAGTTTAGTAATTAGTTGTGAATCCCTGGTACAATTAGGAAACTAAAAAAATTCTTATATGAGTGGGAAATAAAAAGAACACCTTTAAACAAAATCCTTATATGCTAGGCTTAGAAAACAGATTTTCACAAAATTAAATTTAAGTCACATTCTGCATCCATTGATTGATCCAAGCCTTGTCTTTTATACCAGAAAGGTAACTAATTAAAAAATGAAAACAGAGAAAATTCAATTTTGAAAACATATTCAGTCATGAGCTGGAAAACCCAAAACATAATCTCATCATCCTTCTCCAAAATTAACCACTACATAGCAAATAGCAGCAGAGAAAATCCAATGATGAACCAATTCATCACTTTTTTTTTTCTTTTTTTTTTTTTTTTTTTTTTTTTTTGGTTTTACAAATTAAAAGAAAGAACAAATTGAAAAAGCAGAAAATTCAACCATCACGAGAAGAAACTGAATCATAAGCTCCATAACCATGAAAAACGTGTAACAGTGACTCAAAATAAGAACAGAGCCCACAAAAATTAATCTCATCAGCAGCAAAAAACATAGAACAGAGCAACAGATCAAAATCCAAAAACCACATGGTATACCAATTTCACCATGTTGTCATTCTGTACATTTACATGAAGTATCAGTTTTATTTATGTTCAATGTCCCTCTTAAACTCTTTTGCTTTCCTAATTAACTATTTTATTTCTGCCAACAAACTTCAACTTTCCACTGGGACGCTTTCTTCGGGCACCAGGCTAATCTAAGAAGTAGGCACGGTCAAGAAATGCTGTCTCATGAACTTGACGAATCTCTGGCTGTACTGTTGTGGGTGCAAAACGATCGGCACTCGAAAACAAGACTTGCACCATGACTCTAGGCATTTGCACTGCATGTAGGGTTCGAAATAGTCGATGATGCCACAAACAAACTCTCGCCGCTGATCGTCCACTCCCACGAGCAACGAGTAGTCCATAATCTCGATGGTCTGCAAATATCAAAATAAAACAATTTTATTAGTCATTTGCCTTATTGGCTGCCTATAAAAATATAGTAGAACTCCTTACATGAATCAATAAATCTGATCATTAGGAAATAACCCAAAATTAATAAACAGTGGTTATAGCAAAACCCACACGGAGGAAGGTTGTGTCATTTTCGAGAGCTCTAACCAAAGCTTCCCTTGAATCATTGCTTAGAAATTTTGGACATTCAGTCATCCTTTCAACAAAGTTTTCGATGTGCCGCTTTCTAACATCAACATACCGCTGTTTAATATCAATACCCTTCAGATCATATTGCTCAGAAAAATTCTGACGCCAGCTCAAATTCTCCATTACGATCAAAAGGTGGCTCAAATTTTTCACATTATCAATCACCTGCAAAGGAATTTTGAATTCAAATTGTACATGTTGAACTAAATTGATTCATCAAGATAAAAACAATTTATCAAAAACATGGGGAACAAACGGATTTAGGCAGTTCAACCGTATGAGTGATGATCTACATCACCTATAGCAAAAATCTGATATCTTTATTCATAGCAGAACTGAAAGCTACATAATTACCATTAACAAAGCTCAAACTTATAAACTCTAAGTGTTTGGCCCTAGAGAAAATTCGACTAATACGAAGAAAACAAAAAACACACATAAAACACACTGATCTACTCATGTTTTTGCCTTCCATTTATAACTGCTCTATAACATATATAACCACTAGAAGCGCCATATCAACCAAACACGTCTAAGAGTTTGATGACCTCCTAACAACAATTAATCTTTAAAACTTTAGCCAAATTCAAAGATAAGAAAAAGAAAAAGTTTCTTTTAAAGTGGTTCAAATCAGAAAAGTAAAAGGCCTGACCTGATAAATGCCTAGAATTCTAGCTAGGCAGCTCTGATTTTCCTGGTTCACATTTTTAATATAATCAAAATAAGCATTTGCAAAGTTAAGGAATGGATTATCTTCATTCCTGTGAATTCCTTTCAAAATCAACCTTTCATCAAGTGTTTTTGCAAAAAAAGCTTTGCTTTTGCCACCTACAGCATCCCATTCAGTACAGTGACTTAATGAGTCTATGAAATCAACTTCTGAAGAGCAGCACCGACTTCAAAGCTCTCTGAACTGCTTGGCATAGGGGCATCTAACGGTATCTTCTTCTTTTTCTCCAAATGCAAGGTGTATACGTGGGTGCTGGGTTCCAGTTGTAACATTAGATCTCAATGAACTTAACCCGTCCAAACAATCTTCTACTATAGTACCTCTAATAAAGGGTTTTGAATCAGAACCTGAAGATCAATCTGAGAATAACTGAAGTGGTAGACTGAAATTGCCAAAACTCGCCTCGGATTGCACAGCCACATTAACATCCTCAATGTTAACTCCAAGAGGGTTATCTTCAAGAGGACGATCCTTTAGAAATGCCAATGCACATGCAACGATGCTCATCAGCTCATCCTTATTTAATTCTCCGGTGATGAACTCAATGTTTGTTGGGAGATATTCTGCACTGTGGCTCTTGATATCTCCAAATTTCTGAAAACCCTTCATGTTTCTCCCTTTAATTTCTGCAAAGGGTGCCTAAAACCATCCCTCGGCATCTAAGGCAGGATTTAGAGATAACAACGAACTTATGCATCGTTCCCAAACACAGCTTCCAAGTAGAAGCTCCCACAACAATTTGTTTACACTGAAAACTTCATGAATGGCCTGATTTGAGTCAAGAGCTATCTGAAAGGATATCGCAGAGAGTGTGTTATATGTAATTTATATTCAAACTAAAATAGTTAAACTGAATAAAGGAGTTAGATAATATAAGACTAGCTTGTAAATCGTGTTGCTCTTCTTGTAGCATCTCTTCAATGTACGAGAATGCTGTTTCAGAGCCTCTTATAGTCAAAGTGCCTTCAAATCTAGTTTTCAGCTTCTGCAAGGCTTCCCAAACTTCCCTTAACATTGACATGCCATTCATTAACATCTTTTTTTGTTACGCCTGGAAAATTCAAAATTAATGTATAAAAAACTGAAAATGGGTGTAATATCACTTGTTGGCACCAAAAATAATCCATCAAGATATCAGTAAAGAAAAGATGTTTACACTGTAATTTTCTGAAGTGCTGAACTGAATCATCTCAGTAGGCATAGATATAGTATAAATCTTAGCCATGGATCGGGTCTAAGAAATGGTCTACAAAAGCAATATCAGCCAAGTTAAGATAGGATGCCTGCAAAGTAAATAAGTAAATTAAATTTCTAAAAAAAGTCAATCGTTTAAGAAATGAAAATCTTTATAAACATCAAGAGATGCCAAGTACTTACTTTGTCTAATGCTGGCTACTTTAACAGCCCAATCTTTGGGGTCTGAAACAAATATGAAACGTATAGACCATTAAGAATGGATTAATAGATAAAGAGATATCAATTGGTAATTAAAACAAACACATTCTTCAATATGTAGAATAAATTACATACAACTGAGTGTACAAGCATGATATCTTTTGGCAATTAATCACTGGAAACGGGATGCGACATGACAAAAAGATTAAAGCTTTGCAAGAATGACTTATTGACATCAACAAAAAACCTCAAATATCTTAATGCTTACATACATAATATAACATCCAAACTACACATAAAAGATGATGAAAACAAATTTTGCAATAGAAGAATGTCCAACCCGAAAGACTGTTGAATCTTTGCATTCTGGACATTTCCCTCCTCAAAATTATGAGCAACCTAATTAACCGATAAGAGGAGGAGAAACTACTAAGTCTTGCATTATTTTTATAATATACATGGATTCAGCCTTAAGTAGTATAAATAAGGAAAACAGAAATACACAGATCTTTCATGCAATACAATCATTTAGTAAAACAAAACCCTCAATTTATGACTAAATTCCAGTATTCATATATCATCTTTGAACTCAATGTTCCATACCTGGCATCAGCCGCCATGGCTATATAATTAGTAAAACATAAGCAAAAAATCAAATGTAGTTTGAATTTCAAGCTGATAAGGAATAGCCATACTAACAAGATATAGACACCACAATGCTACATAAAGAGCTAAGAACCAATTTGTAAATCTAGTGATAATTTCACATACCAGAAACTATGAAAGCTAACGAATCTAATTTTACAAGCTGATAAAATACAAATTATGAAATAATGTTTCTTGTAATTTGCTTTAAATACAATTAGTTGAAGTAGTTTCTTGGAAACACAGTAGTATAAATGAATGAACCAATGAGCTGATGTCAAATTAGTACACATTTTTCCAAATATGGTGGAGTTTTCACAATTAACAAATAATCTCAGTAGCAGACAACTTTTTGGATTTCGGATATAGCGTTGTATGAATATTTATTGGATTGTAGGGTAAATTTTGTATGTTTGACGAGAAAGGTATCTGAATTAACTTTTTGCTGCAGCTGAAAGGAGGTGATTATGATTACAAGGTGAATGAAACTTTTAACATTCACTGCAAAGACTTCAGAAATTGGACAGAGGACATGTAGATAATAAAGGAGGGCATGACAATGGCATTGCAAATGTTGAAAGAGCATTACACAAAAAATGGAATTAACTAGAATGCTGAAAACTAGCAACGCAATGATAGCAAGAAAAATAGTACGCTCAAACTTATTTGTAAATTCTGAGTATTTTACATCTTAAACTTTACTTTTCTTTGCCCTTTTTTTGTTATCTTTTTAATATACGTGCCACATAACTAGAATATGGGGAAAAAATGAGGATGCAAAGTATAATTCAATATAGTTTAAAATGTAAAATGCAAAAGTTTTAAACAAATAATTAAAATACAAAAAATAATAATAATAATAATAATATAAAGAAGTTTGTAAAAAAAAAAATTAAAAATTTAAATGTAATTTTCAAAAATAAAAATAAAAATCTTTACATGTAATAGATATCCTAAAAAAATAAATAAGTGAGGACCAATAAAAAAAAGAAAAATTTTATAAAAAAATAGAATATTAGAAAATCTTATAACTATTTTTTCCCAAATAATAAATATAAATATAATAAATAATATAATAAATAAAGACCACTTTTTTTAGATTTATAGATACCTCATCATTTTTTAATGGGCCTTTTTTTTAACTCTTTATAATATGTAAAATGTATTATTTAAAATATAAAAATAAAATAGTTATCCAACAAAATAAAATAAAGACCAATCAAAAATTTGAACAAGCACTAAAAAATCTATTTTTTTATGGACAAGTAAAGTTTTGTAAAAAAAGAATACATATTAGAAAATTTAAAAGTATTTTTTTTAAATAATAAATATGCATATAAAAAATAAATCTAATAAATAAATAACATATTTTATAAATAATTTTTCAAAATTTTCTTTTAGATTTTTATAAATATTTTATTACATGTTTATAAGTCTTTATTTTTTTAATTTCTATAATATTTACATATTATTATTTTTTATCTTTTCAAAAATTACAATTGCATTCCTTTAAAACTTTATTAATTTATTAAAAGAATAATAATTCTTTTTAATAAAAAAATTTATTGAATTTTCATTTATTTTTATTTGAAAATTTTTGTATTTTTCACTTTAAACTATATGAAAATACACTTTATACTCTAATATTTTGCTCCATATACCATCCATGTTACTAATAGAAAAAAGGAGAAAAGTGCAATGGTGCAAAGAAAAGTGGAGTTCCAGGTGCAAACTACTGAACAAAAAACGTTTAGGATGAAGAGTAACAGAGCGTGTATAATTAAGAGTGCATCCATGCTAATATCCATAAAATTAATTAGTAAAAATTGATAAAAGAATTTATTTAGATAATAAATATAGAAAGATAAAGAGATGTTAAAAATGACTTTTTAAAAGCATAAAATCTAAGTATAGTTATGATAAAACTTAAAAGTATCTAAATGAAATTTGTCTTTTAAAAGGTTACTAATATTTTTATTATTTTCCATGTCACTAATTACTTTTTTTTTTTTTCAACCACTAGTTAATCTAATTTTTTTATATTAATAAATTCTGTCAAAATGAAATACTTCTTTCTTTAAACCCAGCTAAATTTCTATTAAAGATCTAAAATTAAATAAATTCTTCTAAGGCAGCATGTATTTCTTAACTCTTCAAATTAATTAGTCTAAAAAAAGTAGAAAAAGAAAAATAGTACGCTAAATTTTATCTACCTTTATCCGTTCGGGTAAAATTAAACTTAACATATAGTATTTAAATAAATATTTGCATTATCTTAATCTTTATTTATTTAACAATATACACTATTTTAATCTTTTATAGCATTAAGCAATCATCAATGTCAATTATATAATTGGGTGCTAAAAAAATGACTATTAAATAATTCATGTTAATATATAATGTAATCAATGCAAGCGTTTTTTGGACATACAGATTTATCGTGGGGGCAGTTGGGGGTAATTGCCCCATGTTGAATTAAATATTTTCTTTAAAAATAGGGCTCTTTAGTTGTAAGTTTTCGCATTTTTACTATGTTATCACCGCATCCAAAGATTTGTTAGGTGCTCTTAAAGGTTAAAATGTCATAGGGATTAAAACTCTTTAATTCTTTCCTTACTCTCTCTCCTTTAGACAAAGGAAAATAAATCTTAGCATTTATTACTAATATTACTCTTTCTCATTCAACTCTTAACATTCTCCGTCTAAGAAAAAAAATATATATGTATCTTTATCAACTCTTTAACATAAAATAACAAGAAACAAAGAAAAATTTTATTAATTTCATTTTTTTTTCTAGCTTTAAAGCTTCTATCATTATTCTTATAAAAGATCTTATTGAAAGAGCTCATTTACCAAGTGCTTCATAATAAATTTTGAAAATAATATTGTCTAAATTAAATATCATATTTCTTTTGAGTTTTATATTGTATTTTTTATTTTTATATGCATTATTATAGTTATTACTACTCTAATTCTTTTTGTATGTTTGCAAAACTAAATGCTAGGATATTCCTGCATTTTTTATGAATAAAAAATTTTATTTTTTAATTTTTTACTATTTGGTTTATTTGATTGATAATTAATGGTACTATTTCTCGTATTCTAATTTCTCTTACTACCTCATATTATTCATATTCAAACTAATTGGTAAATATTTTAGGAGCATAATGTGACATTAAATTTGATTAAAAAAAATGAGACATTAAATAGCATAGAATTATTAATTAACTAGAAGCTAATATTAATTTCTTTTCCAATATATAAAAATATTATATATATATATATATATTTTTAATATAATGGGTTCAGTCTATACAAATGTTAGATAAAGCTTACTTATATAATAACAAGTTATAATTAGTAACAAGCTGAAGACATTTAAAAAAACAAATTCAAAATTTTTTTAAAAAAAATACTTTCAATTTGACTTTTTTGCAAACAATTCAAAATATGACATTAAATAATAGTTTTTTTTTTTTTTTAATTCAAAACTTACTAGGAGGTTATCTATTGTTAGATTACTCTCATCTGAGCATGCTTATTTTTGAAATTTTTTTAAATTCTATAACCAACTTCTCTGAAAAAACTTCAATGTTATGAGAGTGACTATTACTACATTTGAAATCTCCCTTGATTTACATACAGGAGATGTGAAATTGAATATCAAATAGTCTATCAATGTCCTATATCTACCAATATTGGTCGTCACACAATGCTTATGAACTAAGAATTTGTTAAAAATTAAACCAAGTCATGTTCTGCAAGATTTATCATCTATGAACTGATCAAGGAGCCTTATTGTATATAAAGTAAAAGTTAAAAAAATGAAAACATATAAAATTCAATCATAAAAACAAATTCAATCACGAGTTCCATACCATGAAAACTGTTATATCCACAATTTCACGAGTCCAAAGAGCCAGAAGCCCATCAAGACCCAAACTCTAAAAACTAATAGAAAGACTACACTGATTAAGGCCCAATGACCAACTAAATAATCTCATAGGCAATTTGGCCCAATGCCCTTATGAGAATAAGCTTAACAATTGATACCCTTTTATTTACTAGTTTTTTTTTTTTTTTTTCTACCCTTCAATATCCATTTTAACTTTAAAAAAATAAAAAATGATTTGGGTATCCTTATTTTACTTTCCCAGCATCCATTCTACTAAAGGTTAATATCATTTAGGGCTGATGCCCACAAGCAGCAGCAGCAAGAAGAATCTGGGTCTGCTCAACTTTCGAGTGAAGTGAAAAGTACTTCTTTACTTGCAGATCAGGAACAAAGGAAGTCCTTGAAATTTGGGTTTTCTTCTAAAGGTGGCACTTCTAAGGTATTAAGTTCAAGGATCTTAATATTCTCTATAACTCTAATAGTTTTGTCAATGAGTTTTATGTCCATAAAATATTATTTTCCTTGCCATACAGAAATCATCTGGTGCTACTACAAAGAAGCCAAAAGTAGTCGTTGCCTCAGTTTTCAACAATGATAGTGATGAAGAAAAGTGAGGCCTATTGTTGTAAACTTGGCATGACCACTGTATTCTATCAGCAGCTGCAATTGGCTTCTGGGTTAGCATTTATGTTGTACAAGTTAAACCGTACGTGCAGTAGTGTTTTACACTTTGTAACGGATAGGGTCTGACCATCCGGTTTTGCTATCCATCCACGAAGAATAATCGAATATTAACAGACTATATATACTGTTTTGAAAGTTTGATTTTTATGATGAATGCTTAATTTTTTCACAATTCTTGTTATCCTATTGGTTTTTGTTAGTTTCATAATCTGGATGATAGTGAAACCCATGCAGCGTCCAAAGGGCATCTTGAAAATTTTATAGATTTTAATATTTGCCTTGCCTGTTCATTGGCGTGCCATTGCCATATATTTATCCAGATTTTGAATTTCTATTTGAAAAATATTTTGAAACTAACTTAAGAGGTAATGCTAAGACGAAAGCATAACGTGTCATGTTCATGTAAAATTCCTTATTATACAAACTCTTTGAGAAAATTGTGTTGAAATCAAAACTGAAGAATGGCTCCATACATTTTAAGATACATATGTAATTTGATCCAAAAAACTACACATACGAACTGATTTCTTGTTCTCTAATCAGTTCAAACGTAGAAATTTTATTTATTTTGGATCAATTTTAGGAAAAATATCATTTACACCTTTTTAATATTATCTTAATCATATCTAAATCTATATTTATAAAAAATAAATTATATTCAAAATTTATATGTCAATTAAAAATCATGTATAATAAATATTAAGATGGTTTATATAAAATTTATCCTCCTACACACAAAAGTCCGCATATTTCTTCTTCGTCATCTAAGGTTGGCATATAGTAAAAAATAGTGAGGAAACTTTACCATTTAAATTAAACTCCACCATAATTTTTTTTACCAAAAAAAAAAAAAAAAAAAATTATGCCCATGTTTTGCATGTTGTTGCACGAAACACACATTAGGGACTTGTGGGAGTTAAAAAATTTGTCAACTGTAATTACCGAAGGCCCTTCAGTAATTACCAATGAAACCTTTGGTAATTTTTTCAGCAAGGGCAATTTCATTACCGATGGTTTCATTGGTAATTACCGAAGGCCCTATGGTAATCAAATTTTTTTGGCAATTTTAAATCTTTTTCCAAACTTTATGGGGATTTTGCTGTTTTAGTATAATTGATGAATGTATATTTTGCATGTTGTTGCATGAAACACACATTAAGGGACTTGTGGGAGTTAAAAAATTTGTCAACTGTAATTACCGAAGGCCTTCGGTAATTACTGATGAAACCTTTGGTAATTTTTCTAGCAAGGGCAATTTGATTACCGATGGTTTCAATTACCGAAGGCCCTACGGTAATCAAATTTCTTTGGCAATTTAGAACTTTTTTCCAAACTTTATGGGGATTTTTCTATTTAAAATCATTGATGAATGTATATTTTTCATATTGTTGCATGAAACACACATTAGGGGATTTGTGGGAGTCAAAAAATTTGTCAACTGTAATTACAGAAGGCCTTCAGTAATTACCGATGAAACTTTCAGTAATGTTTCCATCAAGTTCAATTTGATTACCGATGGTTTCATCTGTAATTACCGAAGGCTCTATGGTAATCAAATTTCTTTGGCAATTTTAGAACTTTTCCGAACTTTATGGAGATTTTGCTGTTTAAGATCATTGATGAATGTATATTTTGCATGTTATTGCACGAAACACACATTAGGGGACTTGTGGGAGTCAAAAAATTTATCAACTGTAATTACCGAAGGCCATTCGGTAATTACCGATGAAACCATCAGTATCGGTAATTACCGATGCACCATTAGTATTCTTTTTTTTTTTTATAAATATTTTCACTTCTCAAGGTCTGTTTTTCTCTTATTTGGTTTCGGATAAACACTATTTAAATGTTTTCACTTCTTAATGTCTTTTTTTCTCTTATTTTGTCAATGATTATCATTAATAAAAATAGATTTAGCACGTTCTTGGTGGAAACACACACTATCGAAGTTGTCAGATGGAATTGTGGTGCTTGGGGAGTATTACGATAAGAATCCGAATGTGCTTCCCAGTTTAGATCCATTTAGGATGACTATGATCAAAGATGCACCCCGCCAAAATAATGGGCATGAATGTGTTATCATTTGAAATTATTGGTTTTCGTTATCAACTTATTTAATGCCATTTCATTAAATATAATTCTGCAGAGGTGATTGTGATGTCTTTGCTTTGAAGTTCATCAAATACAGAAGCAGTGAAGAGGACGTTTTATTTGGCCCGGATTACATAAATTGGTTTAGGAAGAAATACGTTGTTGATGTGTATTTTAATAAATTTTCAATGTAGATCGTACGTTTGTGACTTCAACATCCAACTAACATTATGTTGCACATCTCTAACCTAAAATATAATTGTGGTATCTCGAGTATTCATTATGTTGGCTGAACTTCCATTTCACAACTCATAACTCTACATACATTCCAAGAGTACAAACATTTTGAAGCAATCGGTCAAAAGATAAAAAAACACAACTATAAAAACAGCATAAATCCATTGCACAATTCGGCACTGCAAAAGCATAACAAGCAATAGGAGAAGAAAAAAATTAAAGGTTCAAAATTATAAGAACAAAATTATGCCACTTGCAAGTCACCTGATGCAAGATGGAAACAACCTCTGAAAACTTATCAGAGAAGAGGAAAAACAGATTCTAAGGCCCAAACATTAATTTGGCATGATCTAGGACAAGATGGGCTTATTTGGGATCTTCAAGGATTTTAGTAGATTAATTTAGTTTCCTATTTTTAATTAGAGCATTTTATTATTTAATTAGGTTTCCTATTGTTTTCAGTTTCTTAATGTTATTAGTTTCCTTATTTAACTAGGTTTCCTATTATTTTAGTTTCCTAATATTATTAGATGATTTTAATATAAATAGGGTTCTTTGTAATTCTGGGAGCAGTTAATCAATATTACAAGAATTTTATGAGATTATTTTCTCTGGTTTTGTGTGATGCAAAACAAACTTAGGTGTGATGCCTAGGGTTTTGGGAGTGATTCCTAAAATCAATCTAGTGTGATACTAGAACCCTATCTATATCTTTTCTGTTTTTTTTCTTTCCCTATCTGTCCTACATCAGTTTGGTATCAGAGCCCACGTTCCAACCCTAGCCGCGTAAACAGTTCCGTCAACAGTAACTCTTCGGCGTGAACAGTAACCCATAGCGTGAACAGTAATCTGACGTGAACAGTGTCGGTGATCAGATTGTTTCTTTGGATTAAGGAATCATGACTACAAGATCTGGAAAGAGTTTTAGAGGTAGAATAACTGACAATCAATTTGAAGAATTATTTATTCGTATGGTCGAACAAGTGGAGTCTCTTAATGTTCGGGTTAGTAATATTGAAGCCCAAATATCTCAACCTAGCAGTTCTTCAACTAACAATGAACAAGATGAGAATCCTGAAGCCAATGAGGATAAAAGTCAAGAGAAGCTGCCAGCAAAGACAATTGCTCCAATGCCTTTCCCTACAGCCCAACAAACCCCTAATTGGGTGAGAGATATGTTGCAATCAACACAAGGACGTCACAATACTTTTGATGACATCACAAAGAGGGTAAAGATTGAAGTACCAGATTTCGAAGGTAAAGTAAATCCAACTGAGTTTGCTGATTGGCTTTCTTCCATTGAAGAATATTTTGATTGGTATGATATGGATGATGATCGGAGAGTAAGGTTCGCTAAGATGAAGCTAGTAGGTCTTGCCAAAATTTGGTGGATGGGTGTTGAAGGAGATTTAAGGAGAATGGGATCACCACCCATTGGTACTTGGCAATAGATGAAAGCCAAGCTTAGGGAAAAATACATGCCTACCAATTATTATGATAAATTATGTGAGCAAGCAATCAACTTGAAGCAAGGTAATTTGTCAGTTGCTGAGTATATGCAGAAGTTTGATGAGTTGAAGACTCGAAGCCAACTACTTGAAGATCCAAGGCAAACATTAGCAAGATTTAAATCTGGTTTGAGGTCCGACATTAGGAGGGAGCTACTAAGACAACCTATCTACGGCTTAGAGCAAGCTTTTCAAGTTTCTTTGGATTTGGAGGAGTATCTTGGAAGTTTCAAAAGACTGGATATAAATCGCAGCAACAGAGTTATAACAAATCAGCCTTCAAAACAACCTATGAAGGCCAAGGTACCTGTTCCTAATGCTTCTGAACTTAGAGGAAAAGGCAACCAATGTTTCAAATGTGGACAGCCTGGTCATATGGCATATAATTGTCCTAAAAGAAACCTACATCTTGATGTAGAACATCATGAAGAACCTGATCAACAAAGAGAGGAAGATGAAGACAATTTCAACTATGGAGTTTATAATCCTGATGACTTGGAAGAAGATGAAGTAGATACTTCATTAAATGCTGTTGTTAGACGTATACTTTCAATTCTGAAAGATGAGAAGGAAGATTGGAAACGCACCTCTAATTTTCAAATGTTGGTTCGTTGTGAAAATCAAGCACAAAAACTTATCATTGATGGTGGGAGTAGTATTAATGTTGTGTCGGCATCTATGGTAGGACGATTAAAACTTCCTATTGAACCGCATCCACATCCATATAAAGTAGCATGGATTGACAATACTTCAATTCCGGTAACCCAACGCTGTCTAGTTTCTTTTTCTTGTGGGGTTTACAATGACTCAATTTGGTGTGATGTAATTCCGATGAAAGTAACACATCTTCTTCTTGGTCGTCCTTGGCTATATGATAGAGATGTGTTTCACTGTGGGAGAGAAAATACCTACTCTTTCACGTTCAAAGGTAGGAAGGTTGTGTTGAAGCCTATGACGGTAGCTGAGATGGATAAGTATAAGGTGGAAAAACCAAGTAAGGTTTCTAACAATCCCCAAAAGTCTCTACATATTCTCACTAAGAAGAATTTTGAGCGAGAAAGTAAGAAAAATGGAGTTATATATGCTGTTCTAGCAAAGGAAATAAAGAAGGAAACAGCAACCAGCAAGCAAACGTTTCCAGTAGAGATTCAGAAGTTGTTGTCTGATTTTTCAGATTTGGTTCCGGAAGAATTTCCAAGTGAATTACCTCCTTTACGTAACATTCAGCATGCCATAGACTTTGTACCAGGAGCTCAATCACCTAATCTTCCAGCATATCGTATGAATCCTAGCGAGCATGCGGAGCTTAAGAGGCAAGTGGAGGAGTTGCTGTCCAAGGGATTCATCCGTGAGAGTTTAAGTCCTTATGCTGTTCCTGCTTTGCTTACACCTAAGAAAGATGGGAGTTGGCGAATGTGTGTTGATGGTCGTGCGATTAACAAGATTACAATCCAATATCGCTTTTCTATCCCTCGATTTGATGACATGTTGGACATGATGGCTGGTTTGTGTATATTTTCAAAATTGGATCTAAAAAGTGGATATCACCAAATTCGTCTAAGGCCCGGAGATGAGTGGAAAACAGCTTTCAAAACAAAGGATGGTCTTTATGAATGGCTGGTAATGCCATTTGGTCTTTCAAATGCTCCAAGTACATTTATGAGGTTTATGAATCAAATTCTATAGCCATTCTTTGGTAAATTTTTAGTAGTATATTTTGATGATATATTGATATATAGCAAGAGCAGGGAAGACCATCTTTCACATTTGCAGCAAGTTATGAGAGTTCTTCGACAAGAGAAGCTCTACATAAATTTGAAGAAATGTTGTTTTATGACATCATCAGTGGTATTCTTAGGTTATGTTGTTTCATCAAGAGGGCTGGAAATGGATCCTTTGAAGATTAAAGCTATCCTAGAGTGGCCAATTCCTAGCTCATTGCAAGAGGTACGAAGCTTTCATGGATTAGCTACATTTTATCGAAGATATATTCGGAATTTCAGCTCAATTATGGCTCCAATAACTGATTGTATGAAGAAAAATCAATTTCTTTGGACCAAGACAGCAACAAAAGCTTTGGAAGAGGTTAAGAAAAGATTGACTGAAGCACCAATTCTTCGACTCCCAGATTTTTCAAAGGTTTTTGAGGTAGCATGTGATGCATCTAATGTGGGAATTGGTGGCATACTTAGTCAAGAAGGGCATCCAATTGCATTTTTCAGTGAGAAATTCAATGGAGCTAAGCAAAAGTATTCTACTTATGACAAAGAATTTTATGCGGTGGTTCAAGCTTTGCGATATTGGCGTCATTATCTCATATCAAAGGAGTTCATTCTATTTTCAGATCATGAAGCCCTCAAGTACATCAACTCACAAAAGAAGATGAATTATCGGCATGGGAAATGGATTTCTTTCTTGCAAGAATACTCATTCCTTATCAAACACAAATCTGGTGCAGAAAACAAGGTTGCTGATGCATTGAGTAGAGTTGTGTATATCTTAGCTTCTATGGCAATTCAAGTTGTGGGGTTTGAATCTCTTAAAAGGGATTATCCTTCTTGTAAGGATTTCAGCCTTATACATGCAGCTTTAACAAGAGGACAGCTAGGTGAATATCCTAATTTTTCACTACATGATGGTTATCTTTTTAAAGAAACCAAACTTTGTTTGCCTAATACATCATTACGTGAGCAAATGATCTGGGAATTACATGGTGGAGGGGCAGCTGGTCATTTTGGAAGAGATAAAACCATAGCCATGGTTGAAGATCGATTTTATTGGCCAACTTTGAAGAGGGATGTTATCAAAACAATTTCTCGATGTCGGATATGTCAATTATCAAAAGGAAGAAAGAAGAATACAGGTTTGTATATGCCTCTTCCCATACCTCATGAGCCATGGAAAGAGTTAAGCATGGATTTTGTTTTAGGATTACCTAAAACAATAAGGGGGCATGATTGCATAATGGTTGTGGTTGATAGATTTTCAAAAATGGCACACTTTATTGCCTGTTCAAAGACCATGGATGCTGTTCACGTAGCTAAATTATTTTTCAAAGAAATAGTTCGTCTTCATGGACTACCTATGACAATAGTTTCAGATCGGGATGTAAAGTTCATGAGTTATTTTTGGAAAACCTTATGGAAAACAATGAATACCAAATTGAAGTTCTCTTCTGCTTTTCATCCACAATCAGATGGTCAAACAGAAGTTGTAAATTGAAGCTTGGGAGATTTACTTCGCTATCTAGTTGGAGATCACATATCTAGTTGGGATCAAATACTTCCTATGGCAGAATTTGCATATAATAGCTCCATAAATAGGAGCACAGGTCACAGCCCATTTACCTTTGGCAGCAAGACCAAGTGCTGAAGCTGAAACTTTTGGAAGACACATTCAAGAAATTCATGATGATATTCGCAGAAAAATTGCTCTAAGTAATGAAAGCTACAAGGCACATGCTGATTTGAAGAGAAAATTTGCTGAATTTAATGAAGGGGATATGGTAATGGTTCGGATAAGGCCTGAGCGTTTTCCTAGGGGCACTTATAAGAAGCTACATTCAAGGAATGTTGGTCCATATAAGATTTTAAAGAAAATCAGCTCAAATGCCTATGTCCTTGATCTACCAAAGGATATGGGTATAAGTAATGTCTTCAATATTGAGGATCGAAGTTCTTATGAGGGACATGAAAATGATACAGCAAGAGGTAGCAAGGCAGCAAGTCTACCATCTACATTTCGATTAAAAGAGGAAATTGAAGATGTTGTTGATCATCAAATAGTATCAACTAGAGGTGGAGGATATCAACGGTATCTTATCAAGTGGAAGGACCGACCACTTTTAGATTGCACATGGATCACTGACCAAGAATTTCAGAAACTCAATCAAGACCTCTATGATCAATTTCATGCCATCAACTCGCCGGGGTTGAGTTTTTCTAAGCCAAGGGGAATTGATGCAAGATGGAAACAACCTCTAAAAACTTATCAGAGAAGAGGAAAAACAGATTCTAAGGCCCAAACATTAATTTGGCATGATCTAGGACAAGATGGGCTTATTTAGGATCTTCAAGGATTTTAGTAGATTAATTTAGTTTCCTATTTTTAATTAGAGCATTTTATTATTTAATTAGGTTTCCTATTGTTTTCAGTTTCTTAATGTTATTAGTTTCCTTATTTAACTAGGTTTCCTATTATTTTAGTTTCCTAATATTATTAGATGATTTTAATATAAATAGGGTTCTTTGTAATTCTGGGAGCAGTTAATCAATATTACAAGAATTTTATGAGATTATTTTCTCTGGTTTTGTGTGATGCAAAACAAACTTAGGTGTGATGCCTAAGGTTTTGGGAGTGATTCCTAAAATCAATCTAGTGTGATACTAGAACCCTATCTATTTCTTTTCTGTTTTTTTTCTTTCCCTATCTGTCCTACATCATCACCATTCGAGAACGTATGAAAAAACAAATAGATAGCTCCATAAACATCAGTAAATTATAGGAAATTGTCACATACAAAGGCATAGATGAACTCTCATCAATCACCCAATGGCCTAGAAAAGGGCCACTTCTAAATAGAACTCAATACAAATGCTAAAAAGTATTTACTTTATAGGACCATATCTCAACATCAAACCTTGAGCAGGTTCATCCTTAGATGGCTGATCCTTGCTTGGTGTAGACTCGGATGGATAAGCTTGAGCATAGTTTTATGCCATTTTTCTTCTTTTTGATCCTATTCAATCACTTTCTTACGTTCTCCTCAATCTTCTGGCTGGTTTCACAATCTTATTTAAAGCACCTACAATCCAAGAAGCTCCAGAAAATAAAACATTCTTCATTAAGGCAGAACCTGCACTAGTAACTTTTATGCTCTGCAGTTGCAAAGGCTGTTCAAATTTTTTTTCTTCTTTGAAAACCTGAAATTTCTGATCCACTTCAATCACCATCACTTATTTTGTCAATGAACTTTTTTTCTTTCTATTTTAATCAAAAGAAGGCAACATGTTGAAGACAATAGGTGTCTGTCATCAAATTTGTTTTCTTTGTTGATTGCAATTTTGCCTAAGACAAAACCCTTTTCTAGCATGTTACTAAGAGCTAACCACATCCTCTGCCTTTCAAAATGTAAAGTAATCAACTCTAGGAGGTAGAGCTTTATTATCAATTTCCTACATATACTAGTGAGGTTAACAGGTTGGCAACATTACCATGTTAAGTGTGAAAGATTCAAAACTTTTATTAGAGAATCTTACATGAAGTTATTGTGAGAGACATATAGTTCAAAGTGAAACTTGTCTGCATAAACCAACTAGTAAAAGCATGCAAATAAATACATTGTTAAAGATGCCACTTAATAGGATGGGCCGCTCATTATAATATAAAAAATCCTGATGTTGCCTACATATACTCCATAAGATGCCATTAGAATTGGTTATTTGAGCTTTAGTTTGAACTGGAATAAATATTTCAGATTACACTTTGAACAACACAAACACCAAAACTGGCAAGATAGAAAGAAGGAATTGTTGAGGATATCAACAACAGGTTTGGGATTCTAGAAGGATGTAGGTAATCCTACAAAACTAGGACAGTAAGAAATATCTGCAAAGGAAATGTAGAAGTTTATCCTTAAAAAAATTCATACAAGTAGCAAAATAGAAGCAAAAATTAGATTCATAATATAAGAACTTAAATAAATTTAAAGAAAAGAATTTAGGCCTTACCATGTCAGGGTCCAATGTATCAATTGCATGAAGTCCATATCTGTCTTCAGGTACAAGAATAGTTGTTTTTGGATCTAAAGACTCAGTTTTACCTGTTTCATGCATGAAGTATTCAATTGAAAATCATAAATTTCATAAAAAAAAAAAAAAGAAACTTTAAATTAAAATATAAAACATAAAATATAAATTATTCAAGTGGTCTGACAATTTAGAGCATTATTAGAAGATCAACATGACACAATAAAAAAGAGACAATGTTATAAAAAATTACGTCAATTTTCATATCCTAGCAAATATTTAAGCAATTTCTTCATGCAATTGAGGTGAGGGTATTCTACACGCATCAATTGAAAATAGAAAGCTGTCCAACCATTTGGATTATCCTCACAAGCGAGTTTCGAAAGGTACATTTGCAGCTTGTCAAGTGCATTGGACTATTAACCATATAGCATGAATCAAGAAGCTATTTGCATGTCATTTAAAATTTAAGTAATAGCAAGTATATAATTTCAAAGAAAATAGATGCTCTTCGTGGAAACAAAAGCTCACATAGAGGCTGCATATCACAATAAAACTTTTTTCTTAAAACTTATCCAACAAATTCAAGTCTAGAAATGCTATGCCAATACATGAATATATTTCATATTGTACGCACATTATATATACTTTCAACCTTCACTCTCACACATTCACAAAGTAGCAAAAGTTTGTTACATACAATTTATGTGCGTAGGAAACCTTTAAAAATACTTCAAAATTTATTTCTTTCTCTTTCATTTCTATAGTAAAAAGTTAAAAAATTAATAACAAAAAATAAAAATAAATAAACAAATTCACAGATTGAAAGGAGATGAAAAAGTTAACCAAAATTACCAGTAGCAGGATCAAATCGAGCCCAAAGCTTAGTCCGGAACTTGTAATCAGCAGCAAGAAGTCTAACCCAAATCCTCTCCTCTTTACCGTTTCCACCATCAACTGCCTTCAAGATCGAACCAGTGATACCAAGCACCAACAGTACCGGGTCCAAAGTCCGGTTGGGGCTTTTTGATTAGCTTCAACTATTGCTCAATGAATCACACAATCTCATCCAAAAGCACAGCCATAACATAAAAACACAAAAGAAAAAAAAAACAAAAAAAACAAAAAACAGAACCTAAATCACAGCAAAGGACAGTGAATATTTTTTATTCGTTGAAGTTTTCAACCAGGTAGATGCTGAAGGCGGCGACTCCGAGGCCAAGATCAGGAAGGGTGTGGCAGAGCTGATTGCTGAGCTTAGGATGGTTCCTGCACTCGACCCTCCTCCTGAAGAACTATCCGGTAGCTACTTCGCCATTATCTCTCACTTTCTCTGCCTCTTCTCTCTTCATCTTCTTCTTCAAAAACAGTGGACTACACGAGGAGGCAAACAATCAAGTCACAAACCTATGTATAGGCCCAGGGTCCTATGTGTCACGGTTGGGGCATTTCATCAAACACTTGGTGAGCATTCTCTTCATTTTGGGCCTATTTTGGGCCTTACAATGGGCCAAGCACCTAGAGTAGTGTAGAATTCTCTAGAACCTTATGGAGAACTCTAGGTCAAGCCATGTACATATCCATTTCTAGATGCTTCTTTAGATATTTTTGTAAAGGAGGTGGGAAGGATCTAGACACCCATTCTCCACCGTAGGATCAAAGCAATCTTAGCCGTAGGATTAGAATTTGTATGCCTATAAATAGGTGGAGGCCTCATTTGGCCAAATCATCCAAGGATCCAAGGATTCAAGAATCCAAGCTACACTTGTAAAGCTCTCTTTTAAGCAATATACTTTCATTCTCCCAAATTCTCTTTGTGCTCTAGCTTTCTTTGCTTAGCTTTCTCTTTTAGTGAGCAAAAGGCTTACTTAGTTGCAACAAAAGATCGGAATAGCAACTAAGGCCGCACGGCTTGAAGGGTAAACAAACAAGTCCGTGACAAATGGTATCAGAGCCTTGGTTAGAGCTAGCATTTAGAGCACAATGTCTTCATCAGAGGTTGTGGTTGAAGAAGCAAGGGGAAGGGAGGTCATCCCCGAAGCTGCAAGGAAGGGACGTGGACGCTCAAAGTCGAAGGAGACCAAGGTGGTCAAGATGGAGTTGGCTGTTGCCGACATGTTGGAGCGGCTTGATCGTGTGGAGCAAGGCATGGAGGAGCTCGATGGTCGTGTGGGTGACCAAGTGGGGGAGCTTAGAGGTACCATGCAAAACACCAACGAGGCCAACACCGAGGCGTGGCGTCAAGAAAGCCAAGTTTTCCAAACAAAGGTAATGGAAACCTTGTCCCTTATGCAAGCTCAATTAGATGAGTTTAAGAAGAGTTTAGAGGAGACACGTGAGGATTGGGCGTTATGCAAGAGAGCTGCAACTAGTGGCACCGTCACTACCCAACAAATAGTCTCTACTCCAAGGGTAGATGCTCCCAAGCCCAAGGAGTTTAGTGGGAGAAGGGATGCAAAGGAGTTGGACAACTACATGTGGCATATGGAACGGTACTTTGAAGCCTTGGATTTCCAAGACGAGAAGCAAAAGGTAAACACCGCTACCCTCTATCTTACTAATCTTGTTGCGGTATGGTGGCGTAGAAAGCATGAAGAAATGAAGAAAGGCATATGCGCTATCAATTCTTGGAAAGATTTAAAGAGTGAATTGAAGAAGCAATTCTATCCCGAGAATGTGGCGAATGATGCTAGGAAACGCATGAAGGAGTTGAAGCACCAACGATCCATCCGGGAATATGTGGAGCAATTCTCTGGGTTAATGCTCCAAATTCCTAACATGAGTGAGGAGGATCTCCTTTTCAACTTCATGGATGGGTTGCAACCGTGGGCATGCCAAGAGCTTCAACGAAGGGGAGTACAAGATATTCCACTGCCCTCACTACGGCCGAAACGCTTGTCAAATATAGGCGAGGTGAGTCTTCCAACCCTAAGCCTAAGAATAATTATATTAAAGGTGGGGGAGCCAAGTTCCATAAAACTCCCCAAAGTAAGGAGTTTCCAAGAAAGCCACCACTACCTAACAAAGATTGGAAGAAAGGAGGCAAGCCCGAATTCAAGCCGAAGGAAAATTGCTTCTTATGTGATGGTCCCCATTGGGTTAGAGATTGTCCGAAGAGGAAGTCCTTAAGTGCCATGCTCGAAGAGAGGGAAACTCAAGAGCACACACAAATGGGTTGTCTACAACTCCTCAACTCACTGAAGGTTAGTCCAATCCCAACCAACAATACGAAGAACAACTCCCTAATGTACGTGGCGGCACGTATCAACGGGAAAGATGCCCAAGTCATGGTAGACACCGGCGCATCTCACAACTTCATAAGGAAGGAGGAGGCCATGAGGCTTGGCCTCAAACTCGATAAAGGTCAAGGGTGGTTGAAAACTGTGAATGCGGAGGCTAAACCGCTAGATGGCATGGCCCGTAACGTGGAGTTGCACCTTGGCACTTGGCAAGGTAACGTAAACTTCTCCATTGCTCCTATGGATGATTTTGATATTGTACTTGGCATGGAATTCCTTAGGCAATTCAATGTGGTCCCACTCCCTTGCTACAACACGGTGTGCATAATGGAGGGAGGCCCTTGCATGATTCCAACAATGCACAAGCCAAGTACTTCCAACCGCCTCTCCGCCATACAACTCAAGAAAGGAGTAAAGAAAGGGGAGCCTACATTCCTTGCTACTCTACGCGAGGAAGAAGAAGTTACTTCCAAGGAGCCACCGAAGGAGGTTAGCCAAGTCCTTGAGGAGTTCAAAGATGCATGCCACCACAACTACCTAAAAAAACTTCCACCAAGGAGGGAGGTGGATCATTGCATAGAGTTGGAGCCCGGTGCAAAACCACCTGCAAAAGCAACCAAGAAAATGAAGAAATGGGCCGACACAAAAAGAAGGCATGTGGAGTATCAAGTGGGAGACTTGGTGTTCATCAAAATCCTTTCATCCCAACACAAGTCTACCGAGGGCTACACAAAGGCCTTGTTCGCCGATACGAGGGACCATTTCCAATCATCAAGAAGGTGGGCAAGGTATCTTATAAGGTAGAGTTACCTTCTACACTCAAACTTCACCCGGTCTTCCATGTAAGTTGTCTAAAGCCATACTACAAGGATGAGGAAGACCATACAAGAGGGGAGTCCAAGCGAGCACCAATAGGGGTATACAACACTTATGACAAGGATGTGGAGAGCATCTTAGCTGATCGAGTAGTTCGTGGAAGGGATAACCATCCGAGTCATGAGTACTTGGTAAAATGGAAAGGACTACCCAAGAGTGAAGCAAGTTGGGAACCTGCTACCGCGCTTTGGCAATTTGAAGATCACATCAAGAGGTTCCATGAAGCAAGCTCGACGAGGACGTCGACGGCATAGGTGGGGGAGAATGTCACGGTTGGGGCATTTCATCAAACACTTGGTGAGCATTCTCTTCATTTTGGGCCTATTTTGGGCCTTACAATGGGCCAAGCACCTAGAGTTGTGTAGAATTCTCTAGAACCTTATGGAGAACTCTAGGTCAAGCCATGTACATATCCATTTCTAGATGCTTCTTTAGATATTTTTGTAAAGGAGGTGGGAAGGATCTAGACACCCATTCTCCACCGTAGGATCAAAGCAATCTTAGCCGTAGGATTAGAATTTGTATGCCTATAAATAGGTGGAGGCCTCATTTGGCCAAACCATCCAAGGATCCAAGGATTCAAGAATCCAAGCTACACTTGTAAAGCTCTCTTTTAAGCAATATACTTTCATTCTCCCAAATTCTCTTTGTGCTCTAGCTTTCTTTGCTTAGCTTTCTCTTTTAGTGAGCAAAAGGCTTACTTAGTTGCAACAAAAGGTCGGAATAGCAACTAAGGCCGCACGGCTTGAAGGGTAAACAAACAAGTCCGTGACATATGGCCCCCTCAATTTGTGTTCTTTTCACTTTCACATGAAGGCATATGGTCACCCCAAATAAATATAGTTAATTCAATCTCCATCTTATAACATTTTTAATAAATAATTTTATATGTTTAATAATAACATGTTATAATTAAAAAGGTAAATAAGTTTTATATTATACTTAGATTTAACATTACCTAATGTTTATCAAAGTTTATAATTTTTCTTTTTTATATTTTCTTAACCACATGCACAATTTTATTATTATTATTTTGCCTAATAATAATAATAATAATAATAATACTTATATTGAGTTTGTATATGTGATAGAATATAATTCTACTTTTTTTTATTTATTTTACATTATTGCCCATCCAAATATTCAGTTCTGGTTCCATTCCTTGGTAATCCTTAAAAACTAAAGAAAGGATGGATAAAGAGTGAGGAGGGAATAAACACGGAAGCAAGCAGCAATATAAATAGAATAAAATAATATCCATGACAAAAATAACATCCTCCCATCGCTTGGTTGGGGGAGTAAATTGATAAACCTTTTTGTAAGGTTGAAGTCGCTCAATGGTAACAGGGCTACGGAGTGAACGAGTTACCTACAAACAAAAGCCCGGTAACGGAAGACCACATTATGATCTCATTATAATATCATCATCCTCCAAAATTATCACAACTTACATAGGCAACAGAAAAATTCAAAGATTAAACAATTCATTACTTCCTTTTTTCTTTTTCTTTTTTTAAACTTTTTGTTCCAAATCAAACAGTTATTTCAAGATTGAAAATGTCACATTCTGCAAGATTTTATCATTGATTAATTGATCAAATATTTCCCTTTAAAGAAAAATCTTTGGAAAATCTCGGAAAACCGTGAAGACAAATTGAGTCAGGAGCTCCATACTCATGAAAACCATGTAACACATAAGTCAAAATCGAAACTGTAACACCCCGTCCCGAACCATGTCGGAATTTTTGCACGTTGACCGAGGTTGACTGTTGACCATTGACCGAAGGGGTCAAAAGTTGACTTTTTGATCCGGTTGGAATTTTAGGTTGACTGAGGTACGGTTACGAAGTACACGTTGGCACGAGTTCGTAGACTGGTAGCACATTGAAAACGGAGCTACGGTTTGAAAGTTTTGAGTAAAACAAGTTGAGGTCCAAACTGTCCAAGGGGTGTCGGAGTTGACTTTTTATTCATGCAAGGTTGAGTGTTGACTCATGCATGGTTGTGAAGTGCTCGTCGATACGAGTCCGTAGACTAGCGGCACGTCCGATTTGGACATGTGGTTTGAAAGTTATGGACCGGTAAAGTTTTTCAAATACCGTATTATTTTAATATTATTTTTTACACGCATAACGATGTGCCACGTGTGACTCAATGAAGGTGACCATGTGTCACCATATTGAAATGCCACATGTCAACCATGTGTAAAATCAAATTATTTTTATTATTATTTTAAATAATAATATTAGTATTTAATTATTTTTATATATTTTATTTTATTTCTTTTCTTTTTCTTTTTCCTTTTCCTTTTCTTTTTCTTTTTCTTTTTCTTTTTCTTTTCCCCACGTGGGAAAACACCATTCTTTCTTTTCTTTTTCTTTTTCTTTTTTTTTTCTTTTTTCCTTCTTCTTCCCCGAAACACCAAAACACGCACAGTACCTTTATTTTTTCTCTCCCACCGGCCGTTTCTCTCTCCCGTATCTTTTCAAATTCCGGCCACCCATACTGTACACGCGCCGGCCAGTGACGTGCGGAAGGAGGAGGCGCGCTCGGCCGCCAAGTTTCACGGCCAGCCGCCGCCGGACGCGCGCCGATCGGGCCGGAGAAGCCGCCGGCCGTCGGATTTTCTCTCTCCTCTTTTCTTGTGTTTTCCGGCCAGCCCACTCCCAATTGAGCCTCCTCTCCCCCTATTTTGGGTCCTCTGAATCCAAAAATGGCCCCCAATCTCAAAAATTCGAAGCGGTTGGAAAGATCCCTCAAGATCAAAACCGGCCGAAACTTCCCGACCAAATTCCGACCACCTCCGGCGGAATTGGGGTCGATGGAGACCGGATTGGTGATCCTCGTCCCACAAGCTTCGATTCGGTATATCATTCGACCATTTTGGTTAAAGTTTGTGTTTGACCCCCGGGTACCGGGTATTATTTACCCGATTAAAATATTAATTTATTTGACTGTCTGTGAATTTTGTTCTAGGAGCACCGGTGAGTCATAGAATTGATCCCGTGGTGGATCATGGGTTAACTGCGTGCTCCAGGTGAGTGACCCACCTTCAAAAATTATTTTGGGCAATTAATTAAATTTAATTGGAATTTAATTTAGTATTTAAATTATGCTCATGTGGTGTGGTTTAATTATGGTTTTAATGCGGTTTAATTTAATTTATTTGTTATGCATGAGCAAGGTATGTTTCGGTATTAATTTTACGTGGTTTCAAATGTGATTTCTCGGGCATAATTGGGTTAAATATTTTATGAAAATATTTGGTTAAATTTTATAAATTATGCCCGCGATATTTTTATGGTTGCATCTCGTATTTCGAGGAAAATTGTGGTTTGTTGATTATCGCTGTTTCGTACCGGGTTGTTGAATAAAAATATGTGGGATGGTGTTTTGTGAAAATTTGGTATACTTCCCACGGTGGTTTTTGGAAAAACGGTACGGTTGGTTATTATTGTTTATTTTTAGACGCACTCATACAGTATTGGTGTTCTGGTGTATGGTGTATGGACACGTGGTTTAGCACGCGGTTATTATGTGGTTTAGCGTGCGGTTATTACTTCACCCGTGAGTTGCCATTGGACCGTGGGCAGGCAAGGTTATTGTTGCGCACAGCCGCCCCGCTCCCTGGCCGGGTGATGGTTTTTTTAGCAGTTGGTACTGTCGGGACGCCGAAGTGACCGCTGCAGGTTTCTCTCTTTAACCCCCCGCCAGTCGGTGCTCAGGACGCTGGGTATCGGAGGGCATCACCGGTATATGGTGTGGTGCGTCGGTGTAAATTGCAATTAAAGTTTAAAACCCCAAAGGTGTTCAAAAAATTATTTATTATAATTTATTACAGAATATTTATATTTGGGGTATTTATTTATTTGTTTATTTGTTGTTTATTAATTCGTTTGGTTCCTTGGTTTTTGGGAAGTACGTACAAGGGTTTTGTGAAAATGTTTTAAAAGGGGAACATTTCAAACAGAGTGAATAGTGAGGGTTTTGAGAGAAATTATTACTTCAAATATTTATTTATTTATTTATTTAATTGTTCGGTATTGCTTAATTAAATTCCTTTATTTTTATATTATTATTATTAAAGGTGTATAGTAGTTAGGGTCACTCACTGAGATGATTAGCATCTCACACTCTTAAATTCCGTTCCCCTAGGTCCAGGTTGGAGACGTTGATTGTCCAGGGCGAGCCCAACGTCTCAGTTCGTTGCCGAAGGTTCAAGCAGTTTTTCTTCCCTTTTTCCTCTCGACCTTGTATTGCTTCTTTATCTGTCATTTTATAAATTCCGCATGTATCTGTTTAATGCTCTGTATACTGTATTGGACGTGTAGTTGTTCTTTATGCACTGGGTTGCTGCTGTTGTTTTTTTGAAGTGCTGTAATTTGTGGAATCAGTTTGTAGTTTGTGGGAGGAATAAGGGGATGTTTTTAGAAGTGTGTTTTCAGTGCAGGTAATTGGTGGTAAGTAAATCCCTTAGGGGAGGCTCTGTCGGATTTTCCGTTGGAGGGTCTGGTAGGGTTTCCCTGGGATCAGGGCTGTCTAGGGTTCCGGGGAAGGAATTCTGGACGGGTCCTGACAGAAACGGTCCAAAATTCAACCAACAATAAAGGAGACATGGAAAAACAGATAAAAATCAAAAGATGAACCAATTCATCACAATTTTCTCTTTGTTTTGTTTTCCATATCAAACAATTATTTCAAAATTAGAAAATCTAATAGACCAAAGCATACCTGCAGTAGCTGCCTTGCGAAAGGAGGGCTTCAGTTGTATCAAATCTTTTGCATAGAATTTCTCCGATTTTAAAATTTCTTTTAGTCGGTAAATAATGTCCGTGCAATCTAATTTAATGGAATAAATAAGGTGAAAGAATTTTTGAGTGATGATTGTGGAAATAAAACTAAAAATACAAAATTTATCTGTTGTTATCTTGATACAAATGTAATTCAACTTCTTTTTATCCAAAAACCCAATAAAATATTTAAAAACCTTAAAATAAATAAAATAAGACCGTATTTGTAGTGGTAGACTTGACCCAGATCCTGAAGGATCCACAATAAATCTAGCAACATTTACTTTTTCATGGTTGGTGCTTAATTATTCATTACATCTTGGTTCGATTGTTGATCTAGTCAGGGCATGTTATATAACAAGATGCGGCTACTTCTAACCAGGAAAAAAAAAAGAAAAAAAAAGAAAGTAAAAAGGTGAAAAAAATGTTGCTACTGTTTTCTTATATTTTTAAATTATAATTATTATAAATTTTTTTTTCTTAAGAATCCATTTGGATTTGAACTTACAACCTTTTTGACTTCTATTTCTAGTTCTTTTTTCTTTTGATTGAATTACATTAATTAGATTTCAACGCACAAACATTTGTGACTGCGTTTTGTTGGTAACTTATTTCTCTTTAATATAAAGAGAATTGATTTTGTACAAATGTATGAAATGTAATTAGTTTTGCATCATTTGCACTACTATCATTTTCCTCTTAAAGCTTTACCTCACTTTCACTTCTAAATAGTTGTAATCGATCAATTTGTGTCTAACACTTGTTTTTCAAAGTGGCATTAATCTTTCGCCTCCATTGTTTGGATTCACTAATTAAGCTACAATATAGCTTATACATCTTTTCCCTGCAGAAAAAAATTCATCCACGTTCTATTTTGACATGGTCCATAATTTTCCACACACTCGATAGAGAACACTAGTGCATGTAGAATATGGTCAAAAGTCAGTCAAGTTTTAGATGGTTTAATTGAGGTAACTTTCAATGCCTCTTTGTTGGTAGCTGATATTGGTTAAATGCCCACTGATTTAATACAAGCGTCAAAGCGTACAAATAGTTGGGGAAACCTTAGGAGATGGTAGCCAGATGTCAAAGTCCATCTTAAACATAGAACATATCTAATTATGTATGGCATAGTGAAGTATGACAATTTACCATACACACCTCGTATTAAAAAATCAGAAAAGTTGTATAAAAGGATTTCCTCATAAAATGGTTCAGGTTCATGCCAAAAGGAGTTTAAAATTTCAAAATGACCAGGTTAAGACTCAAAACAGGTTTGAATTCTGGATTTTGCGACCTCATCTATCCTTGCTGTGGACTTATCTATTTGCTTGTTATACTGTACATTCTTCAGTTTATCGTCTACGGATTTAACAAAATTTAGCAATGGTTAATCTCCAGCTCTTAACAAATCACTATTTTCTTATCACATAATTAATTGGCGAAGTAAACACAATGTCTTCATGTTCCATAGGAAAACTGCTACAGCCTCTAGTCCATCTATTGAAGTTTGATTTTACAGCAGTTAATAAAGAAACGCTCCTATTCAACTTTAGTACCCTCTGAAGCCTTAAGAGATAGATCTACATATATATGATTGATAACTTCGAACTTCATAAACACACACACACACACACACACACACACACACACACACATATATATATACGCACACATATACCTATAATAAGTCTATTCATAACAACAGTCAGGAGCTCAATTGAATCCAATCTCATTTTCTAATCTCCATTGTTGAACAAATCAAACAACCAACAAATTAGTACCCGTTTTAGAAAACCTTCTTGACCTCTAATTGAGATTCACTGCATATGTAAAGATATAAATTGTTCAAACAGAATGAAGAAGCAAACATATGCAGATGAATAAACAACATATAAAGATTGACTATTAAGAGAAAAGTGAGAAGACGAGGAAAGAAAAGAATAAAAAATGATAAAAGGGAGACAAAATACATATGCTTACCGAAAATTCAACCATCAAATCTTACTGTTTTATGACTAACCAAAGAAAATAATCAGCCTGAGTCCGCATCATTAGCTGCAAACCATACATACATATACATATATATATATATATATATATATTACCTTGGATTAAGAGCAACCCAATATACGGGCAAATAAATCGAACGAAAATACTTATTATCTTCAGCCTCATCATCTATTTTCTTTTCTTCGAAGTTGAAGACACCAACATTGTATCTGCCAATCTTGCTATACTTCACGCTATTTATGAAATATATTGAATTTTCTCTCAATTTTGGAAAATTTCGGGTTGATACTGACATACATTCGTTTTCACTAATAAAAAGAGCTTGGTCCCTCAAGGTTTCCACAGGTATCCATATTTTTCCACTATAATCCAGCTTATAGATAGCAAATTCACGTTCACTTTGTAACATTAAGACAAACAAAAGATCTCCCTTTGATTCAATCAGAAAAGCAATTTTATCTAGAAAGCGAGTCTGTGCCTCCAGGAATTGACACACTGTTGTAGAAAGTTCAAAAACGAAAACTTTCTTGGGAGAAGGACCATGAAAATCCCAAATTTCAATTAGCCCTTTAGAGGATAAAGAATAGAGCATACCATTGTGGCATATTATGTCCAGGTACTCATGATCATCACCACCAAAGCGAGTCCATGTGCTGTCTCCAGGCATACAGAATGCAAGTCTTTGTGAAGATAGTCCATATATCACCACAATACAAAAGCTCTTGCCTCTACTTGCATCAGATAAACATAGATCGGAGGACATTAGGATGGCTTTAGAGAAACAAAATTTTACCAGAAGTTTGACAAAGTAGGGTGACGATCCATACAGATGTAGCTCTTGATATGGTAGCAAAGTGTTTATGAACGGAAGTTGGACCTTAGCTCCTGAAAACGGATTGAGAAGATGCGGCTTTGTTTCTTTGTCCAAAATGACCAACCACCCATGCGATGATCCCACGCACCAAGCACCATGAAACCCTTCAAACACGTTGTTGATCTTGTAAATCTTATTCTCGGCAACACTGAAGAAGCGGCAATCATCAGCTTCTTTTTTATCACTGGGAAGCATGAGCAATGGAGAAGTCATATACAATTGTGCTGCTCTGTACCACTTGGAACAAACTGCTTTGAAACGAATGATGTCAACAATAGCATCAAGCCTTTTGATGATTAAGTCCAAGAGTTCCATTTGAAGCTCGGACCAGTTTGAGGCCATTGTTGAAAGCAAGATGCTTTAAGTTTCTGCATATCAAAGTAAGTTCATCACAGCAAAAAATACAAAACGAAAAACAAAAGCTGAAAAAAACGGAGTGTAGGAGTGAAATCATGATAACCATTAGGAAACTAAAACATCTATATTACTAGTAAATAAATAGAACTAAGGCTTAGAGAACGAGAATTGTCGCAAATTTAAACGTCTCATTATTTTTGATTTATCATACATCATACTCTAGTTGAGCATATGATGATGTGTTCAATGTTCTGGTCTCATTATTTATGATTTACCTTTTCAGGAGGGCTGTTCCCATTTATGTCGCCCTCTCCGCCTAGTGGGCTCGTCGCCACTAGGCAGTCATCTTTGATCTTGATTGGCCGACCTTTCCGATCCTGAAACAAATATAGTTCCTCTCTTTCTTTTTAAGTTTGGGTTCATTCAGCCTTGTTTTTTAAACAAAAGCTGGAACTTTTTTAGAACAAAGCTTCAATTCGGACTATATAGTTTGTCACAAAATTAAACAAGTCCGAAGTCGCAATTCTGTATGATTACCATCCACCAATTCATCAAAGAATTCTCCTTTAAACAAAAGTTGATTGCTTAAACAATCAAAATTGAGAAAATTCAACCATGTAACAATGAGTCAAAATCAGAACAGCCCAAAACACATAATCTCATCATACTCCAAAATCAACCAGGCGAAAAAAACAAAAGCATAGCAACAGTTCAAAATCCAAAGATGAATCAGTTCATCACAATTTCTTTTTTTAAATTTGTTTGCTTTCCAAATCAAACAATTATTTTGAGGATTGGAAAAATTAAATTAATAGCCGAATCATACCTGTGGAAGGCTTCCAGTCTACTTGCCGGATCTGCTCGACGCCAGAGCTTAGGCTGGGCTTTTGTTTCGAATCTTCTCAGCCATATATGTTAGATTCGCGGTCTATGAGCGGTTTATAAGATGCACAAATATTATATAAAAAAGTTTTCAATCAGTTTACCAAAATCCAACGTCTCACAAATAGATCCGCGGTGTATTCTCGTAACTCTATACTAAGCTGGCTGTTTAGCACCCTCATTGAGTTCCAACCGTACTGTTGAGTTCGCGTTCCCACACTCTGTCAGGTCTGATCTTGAATTATGCTACGTGCGTCACACTTTATTTTGCTTTTATTATTATTATTATTATTGCTTTTAAGTTTGTAAATTCTGTCGTGTTATTTTACCCCTCGAAAAAGTGACATTGCCGGTTGTCCTGCCTTCCAATTATTGTTTTTGTGACATTTAAATCCTATCAAACTTTTTTCAATATAAATTTAAATATATTAAATTTAAAATTAATATCATATATTGTTCTTCAAGTTTGTCCTATTTTAAATTATTTTATAAGATTCCAAACATTTTAAAAATATACCTATGTTTAGTCCATTTTTTAAAATAAATTAAACCAAAAATAAAACAGAAATTTGAAAAACAAGAATTTTTGTCTTATTACATCGAAAAGCATGCAAATATAACATAAATAAAAAATAAATATATTTTTATTACAAAAATAAAAAATATATTTTAATTAAATAAATAATTATCCTCAAATCTAAAAAAACAAAAAAAAAAAAAAAGACGTTTGAGAAACACCCATTTATTTGAGGTTCTTCTTTGGTTCTCTTTCTTTTTTTTTTTTTTTTTTTTGAGGCTTTTGCCCTGGGCCTTCCCATCCGGTAGACTCAAAGCTACACTCTATTGGCATTGGTGGTGGTGCTCAAATCAATAGAACTACCACAAGCTTCTAAGTTTTTCTTTTTCATTTGTGAACTAGATAGATGAAAAGCACATTTTTTTTCTTTTTTTTTGTGACATTTAAATCAAATCAAACATTTGTTTATCCAAAATCCCAGCCTCTTTTCTCTCTAGAAACGCATGTTAGGCTAGCCTTAGGCCTTTGCCCATGCCAAACTCTAAAGTTTGAATTTTTTGAGTTCTCTCAACCCTAATATTTATGATTTGCTATGGAGGATATGAAAAAAGCCTTTACTAATATGAAATTTCTTATAGATGTGGAGGAAGATGATGTCCTTGATCAGTCTAGTCTTCAATATAGCTTGCTTGGCAGATTATATGTGGAAAAGAACGTAAACAATAATGCAATTATCTCGATGCTTAAGAAGTGTTGGAACCTAATGCGAGGGATGGAGTTTAAAGAATTGGAGAATGGAGTCTTTTTGTTTCCAATTTTCATGTGAGGCGAATATAAAGCATGTTGAAGAACACGAGTCCTGGTGCTTTAATGAGCATGTACTCTTATTTTTGACAATTGGGAATTGAAGTTATCACTAGCTGAAGTCATCTTGAAACATGTTCAGTTATGGGTCCAAATTTTAGAGTTTTCAATGGAGTGGTAATCAAATTGATTTATTGAGAAACTAGGTAATACTTTAGGTGAGGTGGTCGAAGTTGATTTGGGAGGAGAAAATGGGTACAATTTTCGATAGCAAAAGTTAGAATCAAGTTTGATATAGAGTATCCTTTAATTCCTGGTATGTGGTTTCGACGAAAAGTTCAACAATCTCTCTAGATATCCTTTAAATATGAGCGACTTCCACACTTTTGTAATCTATGTGGGCATATTTGGAATGATATGAAAGGTTGTATAACTAGTTCATATATGGGTAGCAAACATTTGAATAGCATTAGTATGTTTGGTAGATAGTTACATGCAAAATTCCCATCATAGTTACAAGAGGATGCCCATGAAAAATTATTAATGATATAGGATTCTCAATTATCGAGGTAGAACTCTAATATGCAAAACTAGTTCCCTATAATTCTTCAATGGGGATAGATACTAGGTACTCCACTAGTATTCGCGGAATGTTTAACTCAAATTAGTCTATGCAAAAAGTTTCAACCAAGATACTCTTCAAAGAGTTTTGAATAAGGAAGTAAGTGATAATACATAGATTGAATTGGGGAAGATGACAATGACTAAGGCATCAGGTATCGAGGTGTGCATGGAATCATCTACTTTGCAAAAAAATAGTTTAGGACCTCTTCGACACTTTTCTCAGCATAGAATTTTTTCTTATTGAATAATAAAGTGGATTTAATGAAATGTTATGATGATTGAGGAACGGTTAGAAAAGAAAAGGAGATTGATTTAGAGGCTAGACAAGAGCTTGATCTTTCAACTTAGGAATTTGAGGTGCAATCAAGGTATATGGCTGATGCTCGGAAAGATAGGAAGACTTTTGGAAAATTAACTTCAGAGAAAAAGAAGGCTGAGGTTAGCTCAGGGGGCAAAAGTAATAAAATAGCACATCTTAAAAAGATGCTTGATATTCATCTTTCACAAGGGGAAACATTCGAAAAGAGCTAGATATTAAGGAGAGTTTAGGTTTAAACTTTGTGGATTTTTTGTGGGATCTACTTATAATAAAGAGAAATTGGGTAAGGAGGCTGCTCATAACCTACTTCACCATTCCCAATGAGTATTATATATTGGAATTGTCAGGATTTATGGAAATCCTGAATAGTTCAAACATTAAAAGAACTTAATTTCTTTACAAAACCTTGCTTAGTGGTTTTAAGCAAAATTAAAGCCAAGGAGGAAGTCATTAAAAACTTGAGTAGGAAATTAGGTATGGATAATTTTGATGTAGTGAATCATGTTGGATTATCCAAAGGTTTTTGTTTGTTTTGGAGGAAAGAAGTTACGATTTGTTCTTTCTTTAAATCAAGATACATTATAGATTCAGAAGGAAAGGCAGAGGGTAGAGCAGTACGTTTCACTTTTGTTTATAAGGTAGGGAGTTTGTTGATAGGAGTCAACTTTGTCAAGACATCTTGGCATCTAGAAGAAAGTACAATGTTCCATGGGTGTGCATCGGTGATATTAATGAAATTCTTAATAATTCTGAAAAAAAGAAGGTGGTTGGGATCGGGATAGGTTGCAGTATATAGTATTTTGAAGCATTACTAATGATATTAGGTTGATAAACTTATAGAATATTGATAGTGGTTTTACTTACTATAAAAAAATGAGCTATCCATTTGGATTTAAAAAGACTTTATAAGGTTCCTGTCTTTAGTTCCTTCTTGTCCAAATATAGTAGTGGATGTTCCTCTTGTTATTGGTATTAGTTTCCTTTAATTATGTAACTGGAGATGGATTTTAGGAAAAGCTATAAAGCTTTTCGATTTGATGCAAAATGGATTTTGGAGAATGCTTTCAAGGAGATGGTGGAAGGCTTGGAGGAGTAGATCTACTAGTTATAGTAACAATTTCTTTTAGGAAACAGTATAAAGCTTTTAGGTTTGAAGAAAAATGGATTTGGAGAATGCTTTCAAGGAGACAATGGAATAGGCTTGGAGGAGTAGATTTAGTAATTATGGTAATAGTTTCTTCTAGCAGAAGCTCTTTGTTGCGTGAGAGGTACTAAGGGAGTGGAATAAAAGTTTGAGGGATAATCAAAAAGCTGTTTTGGAGAATTTGAAGAAAGAAGTTACTTATTTGGAGCATAATATAAAGACTCAAGATAAGGTTATGAGAAATTGTGAGCTTTGTTGTGGGTATGAGAAAATTTGCCAACAAAAAGAGCCTTTCTAGACTCAAAATCTCACATTCAATGGCTATCATAAGGGATAAAAATATAAAATTTGTCCATACATATACTCTTTCCTAAAGGTTTCAAATCGTATATTGAGAATTTATAATTCAATTGGAGTCTTATTAACAATTATTTTTTCAACCTTTTTTCATCTATTGGTAGCCTAGATTTTTCTAAGGTTTTGGATGCTCTAGATATGACAGTGGATAATCGAATGAATAATGAGATGTTGTTCCTAATAACAAGGGAAGAAATTAAAAAGGCTGCATTTTTCCTAGGACCAATAAAAGCATGGGTCCAAATAGCTTCAATGGGCTTTTTTATCAATCAAATTGAAAACTGATGGTGGAATACGTATATCAAGATGAGAGACATTTCATGAACGATGGAATTCTACCATAAAATATAAATCATACTCATATAGCTCTCATATAAAAATTTAATCACCTTGAGAAAGTAGGTTACTTTCGTTTTATAAGTCTATGTAATTTCATTTATAAAATCTTTTCGAAGGTGTTAGTGGACCTCCTCAAACCTTTGCTTCATGATTTAGTTACGAAGAACCAAAGTGTTTTTGTTGGTTGAAGACAAAGTTAGGATAATGTTATAATTGCTTAAGAGAAGAATCAAAGATTGGGGAAACGGTGGTAAGCAGCTCTAAAGATAGACATGAGAATGGTATATGATTGGGTGGGTGGGACTTTCTTCAAGTGTTGCTAAAGAAAATGGGCTTTGCGGATGCTTGGATTAGATTGGTGATGAGTTATGGCTCCATAGCTCAATAGAGTGTCCTTGTCAACATAGAGTCTCAGACTTATTTTGCTCCTGCTTGAGGATTAAGGTAAGTTCATCCTCTTTCACTTTACCTTTTAACCTTATAGTTGACTTGCTCTCAAAGATGTTAATCAAGATAAATCATGAGGAAAATGTTTAAGGAATAAGAATGGCAAAAAGATGCTAAGAATTTTCCATCTCTTCTTTTCTAATGATAGTTTGTACTTTATTCATGCAATTAGTGAGGAATGCTTTTGTTTAATGAACTATATAATTTTGTATTGTCAAGTTTTGGGTCAAGAAGTAAAATTTTGAAATCTAGAATTTTGTTTAATTGTAACACCCTTGTGGAATTACAGAATTACATAGGTAAGTTGATAAACTACCTAATTTTGAAGGGAGGAGGGAAATATTTGTTTTTCCTACAAAATGGAGATATTCAAAATGACAAATTTTGGTGGGTATAATAGGCCATTTAGAAGTTAAGATTTCTAGTTGAAAGAATCACTTTTTAATAGAAACTGCGCAAGGAGGTTCTAATAAAGTCAATTGCTCAAGCTATTCCTAACTATGAGATGTCTAGTATTAAGATAATAAACGGGCTTTCTGAAAAGATAATTTCTTAGATTAATAAATTCAACAGGACTATTAGAGAGGGTAGAAAGGGTATTACTTAGATAAGGAAGGACATCTTATATATGGCAAAGAAGAATGGCAAGATAGGATTCAGATATATTAAACTTTTTAATAAGGCAATGCTCGCAAAACAAGCTTGGACATTGGAAATGAATCCTAACTCTCTATGGCTAGATTTTTGAAGAGTACTTACTTTCCAAAGTGTAATTTTATAGAGGTTCATCTTTCAGGGAGAGGGTCTATCTGTTGGAGGAGTATATTTGAAGGGAAAGAAGTTATGAGGCCTTTTTTGTGTTAGAGGGTGGAGATAGTCATTCTATTTTAATTTGGAATGACAAATGGTTGAATAAAGTGTCCAATCTATATGAGTTTCAAGATGATAGATGGTAAAGAGTTCATGAGTTGATTGATTTGGATCATCACATATGGAATATTTAGTTGATAGAAGAGCTTTTCCTGAATAGATTGTTCACCAAATTTAAGCTATTCCTATCAGGTGGAGAAGAGTTTTGAAAAAGATTAATGTAAAAAAAAAAATTGAAAATTAAAAGATAGGCTCTAGTATCATACTAAAATAATTTTAGGGGTCACTTTTAAATTCCCAAGACGTCACACCTAAGTTTGATTTGCATCACATAAAACCAGAGAAATAATTCTTACAAAAAATACTTGTATTATTAATCAACATGTCTAAAAAAGTTACAAAACCCCCAACCTTACAACATTAGAAAACTAAAATAATAAGAAATTTAGTTAAATAAGAAAATCAAATAATAAAATTTCCTAAAAATATAAGAAATTTAAAATAATGAAATAACTCTAATTAAACTTGGAAACTAAATTAAACAAAGACTATTAGGATCCGTAAAAGGCAAATTAGTCCATCTTCATCCTAGATCATTCCAAATCAAAGTTTGGGTTTTAGAATTTGAATTTTCTCTCCTTTGATATGTTTTCGATGGTTGTTTCCAATTTGCAACATTTTCTTATTTCCAACTTGCATCAATTCCCCTTGGCTTAGAAAAACTCAACTCCGGTGAGTTGATTGCATGAAATTGCTCATAGAAGTTTGGATTGGATTTTTGAATTTCTTTGTCATAAAGAGAATAATTTTGCTTGTCTTTATTAATCGTCTCACTAAATAATGCAATAGGATGTCTTTGTTGAGTAGATGTACCCCTAATTTCCTCATTTGATGCTTCAAAATTCTTTGTAAAATCTGGTAGTCGAAGAATTTGAACCTCAACTAACTTTTTCTCACTTTCTTGTTCAAATTCTTTATTGGAAAGAATGTGCTGTGACTTTTGTGAGTTTTTTGAGACCTTAATTTGTTTTTCCACCTTATAGTAATTCATCTTAGCTACCATCATAGGTTTAACACAACTTCTCTATTATTGAACATGAAAAAGTAAGTGTTCTCTTCCCACAATGGAACACATCTTTATCATAAAGCCAAGGACAACCAAAAAGAATATGTGTTATTTTCATTGGAATCACATCACACCAAATAGAATCATTATAAATTCCACATGAAAAAGAAACAAGACAGCATTGAGTTACGTGAATCCATGCTACCTTATAGGGATGTGGATGAGGTTCAAAAGGAAGTTTTAGTCACCCTACCATAGATGCCGAAATAACATTCATGTTGCTACCACCATCAATGATAAGCTTTTGTGCTTGATTTCAACAATGAACCAACATTTGAAAAATAGATGTGCACCTTCAACATTCCTTCTTATCTTTTGGAATTGGAAGATACGTCTAACAACAGCATTTAATGAAGCATCTATTTCATTTTTTTTTTCCAAATCATCTGGATTATAGATGCCACAGTCGAAGTTTTTTTCATCCTCTTCCTTTTGTTCATCTGGTTTTTCTTCATGTTTTCTACCAAGATGTAAAATTTTCTTAGGACAACTACATGTCATATGATGAGGCTGTCCACACTTGAAACATTTGTGGCCCTTTTCTCTAAAATTAGCAGTGTCAAAGTAGATTCCTTGAACTTTGTTGGCTAATTAGATGGTTGATTTGCTGTAGTTCCAATGTTGTGATTTAATGTTGTCTAAGATCTCTTGAAACTTCCAAGATACTCCTCCAAATCCAAAGAAATTTGAAAGCTTGCTCCAAGCTGAAAATGGGTTGTCGTAACAACTCTTTTCTAATGTTAGACCTCAAACCAGATTTAAATCTTGCAAGAGTTTGCCTTGGATTTTTAAGTAATTGGCTTTGAGTCTTCAATTCATCAAATTTTTGCATATATTTAGTAACTAACATATTATTACACTTCAAATTAATTTCTTGCTCAAATAATGTATTATAATGATTGATAGGTATGTATTTCTCCTGAAGCTTAGCTTTCATTTCTTACCAAGTACCAATGGGTGCGAGTCCCATTTTCCTTATGTCTACTTCAACTACTATCCACCAAATTTAAGCAAGACCTACTAGTTTCATTCTAGCAAATCTTATTCTCCGATTATCACCATATCATACCGATCAAAGTATTCTTCAATGGAAGAAAGCCAATCAGTAAACTCGATTGGATTCACCTTACCTTCGAAATCTAGTGCTTCAATCTTTACCCTCTTTGTGATGCCCTCAAAAGTGTTATGACGTTCTTGTGTCAATTGAAACATATCTCTCACCCAATTAGATGTTTGTGGGTCGTAGGAAAAGGTATTGGAGCAATTGTATTTGCTAGCTACTTCTCTTAACTTTTATCATCGTTGGCTTCGAGATATTTGTGCTTCAATATTGCTAACCCGAACATTAAGATACTCCACTTATTCTACCATATAAATAAATAGTTCTTCAAATTAATTGTCAATTATTCGGCCTTTGAAACTCTTTCCAGATCGTGTAATCATGACTCTTTACGCCAAAGAAACAATTTGATTACTGGATACTATTTACACAGGTGCAAATATTATTCATGTAGGTACTATCCACGCAGGGGTACTATTCACACAGCTATTATTCATGCAAGTTTCTATTTACACAAATTGTTCCTATGGTAGCACTGTTCACAAAGAGGGTTGGATTCTTGCTCTGATACCAAATTGATGTAGGGCGAGTGGGGAAGGAAAGAAAATTGAAAATTAAAAGATAGAATCAAGCATCGCACTAGAATAATTTTAGGAATCATTTCTAAAATCTCTAGGCATCACGCCTATGTTTGTTTTGCATTACACAAAACCGGATATATAACTCTCAGAAAAATAGTTGTATTATTAATTAACTTGTCTAAGAAAGTTACGAAAACCCCTATTTATAATATCACCTAACAACATTAGGAAACTAAAATAGTAAGAAACCTAGTTAAATAATGAAACCAAATAATAAAATTTCCTAAAAACATAAGAAATTTTAAAAAATAAAATAACTCTAATTAAACAAGGAAAAAAAATTCGACTAAGACTATTAGGATCCTTGAAAGGAAAATAAGCCTTTCTTCACCCTAGATCATTCCAAATCAAAGTAAGCTCATCTTCATCCTAAATCATTCCAAATCAAAGTTTGGGTTTTAGAATATGATTTTCCTCTCCTTTTATAAGTTTTCAAAGGTTGTTTCCAATTTGCAACATTTTCTTATTTCCATCTAGCATCAAAGATAGTAATGGCCTAATGTAAGGAATTACAATTTCATATTTTTTTCTTGTTATCATTTACTTGTAGAGGAAGCTAATGGCAATATTAATCCTAAGGTTCTACCTCAAACTTCTCCAAAGGAATGGATTGTTCAGAAGTTAAAAACTCATACAAAGTGACGGTTTTCATGTCGAGAGTTATTTCTAACATTCTCTTCGTGGAAGCTAATCTTTTGGGGAGAGGAATCTCATTGGATGCATCTTGTCTAGTTTGCTCTGAGGATGTGGAAACAACTGAACATCTGCCATGGTAATGTGATTGGGTCTTGGCCATGTGATTTGGAAGTAAATTGAACTAGAAGCTGATGGTTTGGACCTTATAATCCCTTTAAATTCTTTTGCTGAATGATGAAATGGTATAATGAGTCGCGTTCTGGTAGGTATACTTGTTGGGAGATTTGGAAAAATAGAAATTGTTGTCTTTATGAAGGCAAACCTCCAAACCTTTCCACGTAATCAATGCACTGCAAAAGCAAAATTTGGAATTCGAAGCCTTAAAGGGAAACCCGATTGTGAGAATTCAAAATGGTGGTAAAAGGTAGATATCCATTGATCAATCAATGTATTGGGAGTTGTTATGATTAGGATAGGTTAAGGTAAATTTAAATGGCCCTCTTGATGCTCATAGTGGTGAAGCTAGTCTGGTCTATGTTGCGCATACGGATGATGATTAGGTTTTAAGTTGTATGCATCAGATTGTGCCATGTGACTCAAGCTTTGAAGCGAAGAGTTTGGCTTTATGTCTGGCATGTATGTGGGTTGTTAACCAAGGGAGGGAGATTGTTATTTTTTAGGGAGGTTAGCAAGAAGTGATGAGCTATTTCATGCAGTGTAATCCTGGCTTGTTGTTGATGCTTGGATCCATTTTTTAGGATATATTTGAATATTTTCATCATATGAATCACTGAAAGGTGAATTACTTTCCCAGGGAAGCAAATAAGGTGGCATACTAGATTGCAAAAGTTGCCCAAAATTGATCTCTTTTCCTAAGTTGGGATATTAGTTTTCCTTGTGTTCTTAAGTCTATTTTAAAAAGTGATTTACATTGATGTACCTTTTCCTTTTGTAATAAAGTATTCCTTTTGACCCCAAAAAAATTGGAATTTCTAGTTGCACTACCATTTGGACTCTAGACAGTTCAATTGTTGATTTACATATTCATCCTTATTTAAATTTACTATTAAGGACACTTGTTAACTAGATCTATTTAAATCATTTTTTTATACAGTCTCATTCTTTCTCTCAAATAAAACGTTAAATATATTCATTTAACTTATACTACATTAAAAATTAGGGTTGCAAATACAACAATTATTTACAAATTATGAAAAATAAAAAATATGAAACAGTAAGATGTATTTAGTTTTTTCTTTATTTTTTTTATTTTATGATGATTACTTTAATTTGGATTTTTTTTTTCTATCACTTACCAACGACTAGGTCAAAACAATACTCTTGAATTTGATCTGGTACATTAAAATTCGTCTTTTATTTGCAAGTTTAAAACTGAACATTTTTTAATTGTTCAGAAATGTCCATTCCGAACATTATTAAGATGTTTAACTTTTGTCTATCAAACATTATATGTATATATAGATATTAAATACCGTACATTATATACGGATATTTAATATGTTCAGAAGCTTACAACCGAACATTTTCAGTTGTATAAAAGTTTACAATCGAACAACTTGAAAAGCTTACAATTGAACAATATCAAAGTTTAACAAAAGTTTATAGTCATACCATCTAAATATATACTTTACAAAAGAAATTACAATTGAACAAATTCAAATATTCCAAATATGTTCATAAGTTTATAATCAAATATATTGAATATGTACAGAAATTTATGACCGAACATTCCAAAATAATAAATTACAACTTTCAGGAAATGCAGAAATATAGCTCAACAATTTTAAAGAAGTTCAAAAGTATAAAAGTGAGAATCTTAAAAACGTTTAAAAGTTTAAGACCTAACATTGTAAAAAAAAAAAAAAAAAGTTTAGAAAATAGTACAGAACTTAACTACTTTGAAACTTTCAGTAGTATACGTATGAACATTTCTAAAGTTGTTCAGAAGTATACTATCAAACACCCAATCACCATTACCTTCCACTGTTCATTGGTGTTTTGCTTTCAAATAAATAATATATTTCTCTTTTTTTTTTTTTTTTAACATCTAAATTAGGTAACAATATAAGAAGATCATTTGTATTTGATAATTACAAATACGGACTCTGCCTTATATGGAATAAATTAAATAATTTAGCATTGCTTGAGCTAATTCGTCATTGTTTTCGTGCATTAAGCTTAGGAATGCATTTATTTGCTAATGATGGCCAATCATAGTGCAACGTCTATGAGTAGAAATATATATAAAATAAAAAAAGCAAAAAGTAATAGATAAAATGAGAAACCCAAGAGAAAGAAGCATAAGAAGAAATAAGAAGCCCACGAAACCTTTTATGCCTTTCATTTTCACTCCCCAGTAATGCCTTCTAATCCTTGTTCTCTGAATTTTCTCTGAAATCTTTTAAGGAAAAGAAAAGTTTTGAAAAAAGAAGGACAATTGTTATCAGTTGTTGAAAATGACCCAAACAAGTAATTGTATCTGATAGCATAAACTATGGTTGAAAATGAAAACAATGACTCCTAGAATTGGTCTTTATAATACTTAATGCAAGATATTGGCTATGAAGATGATAGGGAGAATAAGTTCACATTTATGAGTGATCACCAAAAGATATGCCTTATTTACTAATTTAATTCTGTGATTGTATTATTTCAATAACGTAAAAGAACCTTGCTACTTGGGTTGAATTTATTTAGTGAAAAGTTCATGCAGAACCTGGCTGTTGGCAAAATGATTTGATTATTGTTTGTAGTTGAAAGTGCATGCCTTATTTACTATATTAAATTGGCTATGTAGTAAACTTGCTATAGAAATCTGGCTGCTATTAGTATTTGTGTATTATTTCTTAAAGGTACAATCCACACCCTTGAACCCATTATAATTCTTGGATGTGGCATATATTTTGATTTGTGGGAGTGGTTGGTGTTATATACAGCAAATTAACCATATTGGATTGATATATATTGCTTTTGTATACTTTATTAAACTTGGCTCAAATAGAAATGAATATGGGATTACACTAAGTGAATGGATATTAAGTACAATATATGGTTAGTTATTCACTTAGCCAATTTGTTATTGAATACAATATCTTGTATACTGTTTGCTTATATGTAACATATTTTTTGTTTGGTTCTGTAGATGTTATATGCTTTTTTATCGTATATGTTTTCTATAAGTTGTTGACTTCTTATATGGTTTTGTTTAACCTTTGACTATTTATCATGTGCTGTAACAGTGCAAGGTCTTGTTCTTGCAATAGAACAACTTCTGCCATTGTTGACCATCGATTTTGTATTAAACATCCCGATATGACTTTTCGATCAGTATTGATAAACCGAGGAAGGCAAACCCTAAGGCAACTTATTGGTTATTGAAATTAGATATAAAACATTGGAGTAAATGCTCATTTAGGACTGACATTAAGTGTCAAGACCCATCCAAAATTTCCTATCAAAATTTTAAGTAAGCCTTGACTAGGAAAACCCTATGGGACCTTTCTACATAAAATTATATAGCATCTCCCCTAAGAGTTGGACATACTCCAAAATTCCCTATATAGAAAACATACTTTAATAAATCATCACCTTATTTTTCCTACCTTCTATAAAATATTTTCACAAGTGGCATCACTTCAAAATAAAATAACCACAAAAATAGGCACAAAAATAAATAATAAGTATCCAACGCAGTAGAATTAGAGCATACTAAGGTCTATACCACGATACAGGGTGAAATATTTTCACAAGTTGCAAATGGTCACATTGTTGTCCCAAGGCACTGATGCTAACAACCTACTATCCTATAGCCAACAGGGAGTGACTAATCCTTACTGTGCAATATACTTGTCAACCCTCTCACCTATATTGTTTGGTGCATCTAAAACCATAAAATTTGCAATATCATAAATATCAAAAGTTTCATAAAATACTATCAGGTTTAATACATTTTTCTAAACTCATAAAATTTCATATTTTCTTTTAAACACTCATCACAAATCCATCAATTTTATAAATTTAAATTTTACCACAATAAATCCTATTTCATAAACATTTAATTGCACAAATATAATTTTATGCACAGCAAGTTCATTATAAATGTTTCTTTAAAACCATAAAATCAATTTTTATGCAACAATTATATTTAAACCACATAACTTGACACAATATAATTAAAGAACAACTTTTCTTAAATTTAAACACATACTATATTTTCAAAAATTTAAATAACATAAATATATAATCATAACAGCTCGAAAGTAAATTTTGAAAATGGAGCACTCACTTGAAATACTTGGATCACTCAGGATCCTCCATGGGATTGTTCCACGGTTTACATGGGTGCCTCAAATATCATCAAAACACAATGCCAATTAAAATAATATTTTAATTTGGTATAATATATATAGTTTACTCAAGGGAGCTAACACAATTTTTGTCCAAAATATGAAAATTATATATCAAAATGAAGTTCAAAATACGAGGGTTGCAGATCGAATTTTACCTCTCGGAGATCGAATCGGTGGTGGACGAGATATGACCAAGAGGCTTGGGTACTAATTGTCCATGGATCTCCCGATCTAGCGAGAGTTGGACCCAACAAACCTCAGATTTAGGTTGAGAGAGGTAAAAACAGATGGGAAAAGGTTGTGGACACGTTGAAAACTCATCCAAATCAAGAACATTTGTGAACCATCACTGTCGCAGGAAAACGTCTCCAATACTGATGCTTTTAATGGCCATCAACCATCAAACTTGGAAGGATAGCCAAAGGGTGGGCCACACAGTGGTGTTGATCATGAGAACAGGGGTTGGCCGAATTTGGTGAATTCGGTTGGCGATGCTGCCAAAAATTTGGCCAATCTTGATGCATTGCTAGCTTGCTGGGTGTGAAACTTGGCCCGTTGACTGGTCATAAGATGAGCTATGTCTTGATCCAGCACTTGCATGCCGCTGGTGACCAGAGCATGGCGAACAACATTTGGTCAATTTCATTTTTCCTTTATGCTCTTTCTCTCTCCTCCTTCTCTTTGCACTCTCTCACCCTTTCTCCACCAATGCCTCCCGTGGGTGTGACTGCACACTCTTAAGATTGGGCAATAGCTTGACATATGGCACTGTGCACATATTTTTCACACAGATAGTTTTGGAAAAATTTACCAAATTTTGAAGGTCCGTAACTTTTCAATCATAAATCCAAATTAAGTTTGTTGCTTGTTTATGAACTCATATCTATGAGTACTTTACAATGATGTAGAAGTCAAAACCAAACTTTATGAAAATAAAAAGTCAAACATGGGATCACTTGGATAATTCGAACCACCACTTGGTTCATCTATAACTTTCAAACCACAGCTTCGTTTTCTATGTGCTACTAATCCACTCACTTGAAGCGATGCGCACTTAGCCATTGTGTCTATCGGCAACAAAAAGTCAACCATGGAGCCCACTCGGTCTATCTCAGTCATCTTGTTCAAACTAGTTCAATTCGCAAAAAATTTCAATATATTTTAGGATATGGTGTTACAATCTATTTCCTTATAAATATTTCATGCACAAAATTTCATATTTCAATAGAATATATAGGGGTACTGGTCTTGCATCTATGCTTCGGGCTCCCACATTACTTCCTCGACCAAGTGGTTTCGTCAAAGGACTTAACTAGTGGAATGGTCTTGTTGCGCAACCTTTGCTCCTCATGATCTAGGATCTGCGTTGGCTACTCCACATATGATAGGTCCTTTCTAAGCTTGATGTCCGGAGTCTTGAGCACATGCGACAGAACGCAAAAGGGTAGTACTAAGTGGTGAAGGCATTCTTTAACGGCTCCCATGTATGATGCTTCTATGTCCTCTCTACTTTCTGCCACTTCCTAGCATCACCCTTTAGCATGAAGCCTTAAATTTTAACCTTGTCCTCCTTGAGGCACCGCATCCTTTTCTCTAGTACCTTCTCCATATTGCCGGAACTTTTAATCGAGTCCTCTCGAGAACTACATGTACCCCACCTTTGCATCGTAGCAAATTCTAGAAAAACAAATAAGAGTTTAGAAAGAATGACACTTTAACACAATCAAACAAAAGAATAAACATGGATAGGATGCACACCAATGCATAGTCTTTTAAGGATATAAAAACCTAGAGCTTTGATACCACTCTATCAAAACCTACCCAAGATTCCATATAGGAACTCTAGACAAGCCCTGATCGAGAAAACCTTATGGGATCTTCCTAAATAAAAATTCTACTGCATCTTCTCTAAGGGTTGGACATGCTACAAAATTCTATACACAAAAAACACACTTCAATAAAAAATTACCTTATTGCTCCCACCTTACTACAAAAAATATTCACAAAAAGCAGCACTTCAAAATAAAATAACCACAAAAATAAGAACAAAAATAAATAATGAATATTTAAGGCAGTAGAATCAGAGCATACCAATTATAAAATTTAATAAAAATGAAAGAGAAAATATAAAAAGAAAATACTATGGGAAAGAAAGAAAACTCTTGTCTTGGAACACAACTATGAACAGGAGCAGTGAGCTCATACCTTGGTCGGTCAACATCGACTAACATGTGGCCTAGGGGAACATATTTAAAAATAAGAAAATAATAAGTCGTTAATCATTCCAATGAGTGGCACCCAACTACTAGATAACATATAGTATTATGAAATAAAGACAATTAGTTAGAAATAAATATATAAATAAATAAATAATTGAATAAATTAATAAATGAATAAGTAAATAAATAATTAAATAAATATTTTTTTACTTTCTCTCAAACCTCACTATTTGATTTAGTTTGAAAAGTTCCATTTTGTAAAATTATTTTCACAAAATCCATCATTTTTATATTCCCCAAAAATCAAAGAAACAAATAAAAATATAAATGATTTAAAATTAAAATAACATTGAAAATAATTTGATAAAAAATTATTAAATTTAGGAAATATAACATAAGGTAAAATAAAATCATAAATAAACTTTATATTAAGGTAATTTAATAAATTAATTAAATAATAAAAAATTACTATTTGAAATAATTCACAACATAAATTTAAAATAAATAATTAAAATTCAATAAAACACTTATTAAAATATTTTGTTTTGAAAACTTATCAGTAAAACAACCCAATGCACCACATTATACACCAAATGGTACCAGACAGTGTTTAATATTTCAAGCACCACTCTAACGGGGAGGTTAATAGGAGATACATGAGAATGATCATCTTGATGTCCCAGAACGCCGATGCCAATAAACTGCCATCGTACAACCAGGAGGGAGACTGATGCTCATTGTGCAAAATATTTACCAACTTTTTTTATCTATAGCTCTCATAGGATGGTTGATAAGTACCTATGAGGCAATCATAAACATAGTACAAAAAAGCACTAGTATTATATAGTGCATCTAAAACCATAAAAATTATACTATTAAAAATGCCAAAATTTTCATAAAATACCACTAGTTTAGTATATTTTTTTAAACCCATAAAATTTCATATTTTCTTTTAAACACTTGTCATAAATGTAACAATTTTATAAATTCAATTTGGGCCAACGTGTGCACACCACCAATGATTAGAGAATGGCAAACGACATTTGGTCAGTTTCCTCTCTCCTCTCTCTCTTTCTTTCCTCCTTCTCTCTCCTTTTCTAACCCCCTCTCCACTAATAAAGCATCTTGTGTATGCCACTGTGCACTCACAAGATTGTCTAATAGCTCGACATGTGGCATAGTGTCGATGGGCACTATGCAGACATTTTTCACACACACATATTGGTATCCAATAAAGGCAGTCTTGGAAAAATTTAGCAAACTTCAAAGGTTCGTAACTTTTTAACCACCAATCCAAATTAAGCATACCACTAGTATATGATGAGTACTTTACAATTTTGTACAAGTCAAAACTAAACTCTACAAAAATAAAAAGTCAAATATGATATTTCTTAGACAGTTCGGATCGTGAATTTTTTCATCTATAACTTTCAAAACACATCCTTATTTCAACGTGCTACTAGTCTATGAACTCGGTTGAAGCGCATTTCGCCATGGTACCTTAGAAAATGCAAGATTCTCTCCACAACAAAAGGTCAATTGTTGGCTCCACTTTATTAACCTAGGTCAATGCATGAAAAATTCCGATGTGTTTTGGGATGTGGTGTTACATTAAGTGTGATTTGCTGATGACCAACATAAATAAGCCCTTTTAACTCTTGGATTTGGAAGGGTAAAGGTCAATCGATTTTTACTAGAGTATATTAGGCATAAGTTGATGTTAAGTTTGAGGGTGAATAAGGAGAAAATGAGAAACCACAATAAGGAGATATGTCTAATACAGCTTGAGAAACTAGAGAGGATGAAAGTTTATAGTTGGAAAAATTTACCTGCATGAGTTGTGGTCCAAATTTCAAGGTTAAAGACCATCCAAACAAATATGTTTTAAACTTGGAAGATCAAACTAGTAGATGTAGAAAGCAAGATACATCTAGCATCCCATTTGGCATGTTGTTTCATGCATATTCTTCATGAAACAAGACCAAGCTAATTACATTAACATTTCCTATAACAAAGCTACGTAGATGAGGGTATACAAACCTATAATATTTCCCATGGGATAAAAAGTGTGTACCAAAACCTCTTTTGACCATATGTAACATCTCCTATACAAGATAGCTACTGGAAGAAGAACAAGTGTAAAAAGGAGAGTTCCAACTGAAAATGAGAAGGCACGTTCTACAAAGGGCCAAAGGTTAAATGCAAATACTGTTGAGAGTAGGGACATAATAGTAGGTCATGTAAGAAACATGCTATAAAGAAACAAAAAACTCTTCAACTTGGGAGATATGTTAAGTAGAGGTCTTTGTTGTGGTAATATCACTTTTATTTCATTTTTGTATATACTCATGTAATCAATTAAATAACTGCTACAATATGGTTCATTTATGCTGGAAAGACGTTCTAAAAAGTACACGTATAGCAATTGGGACCTCATTTTTAAGAATTTCATTCTTTGTTTCTTGGTGCAATGAATTCTGATTTGAAATGAATTGTTTACTTGCACAGGATAATTTGAATTTACTGTATTGTTTATGTGTGCACAATTAGTTGAACTTTGCTGTTGCCATTACTAATTAATTTAACTTTCATATTAACCTTTAACTTTGCTGTTGCTAATTGAACTTTGCAGTGGATTATATATATATATATATATATATATTTTACTTTAGGATTTAACTTGGTTGAATTTATTTTGTTGTTGCTGATTTAACTTGACAATGGTTTTTTACATTTTTTGTTGAACGGAAGATTTAACTTGGTCGTTGCTGGTGGTAGCGTTTTCACCTTTAATTTAATATTTTTTAAAAAAGTGATTCTCCTTTAATTTAATATTGTTTTAAAAAGTCACAAAACATTGTACATATACTAGCTGCTTCAGATATTTCATGTAAAAATTGAAGTTGATTTATTAGCTTCTTCTGATATTTCAAGTAAATGCAAGTATATTTATCAGCTACTTCTTAAATTAAATAGAAAACATGTACTGAATAACTTGTTTCTTAGTTCATGTAACCACATATGTTATTTTTGTTGTTGTTACATTCAAGGAGACACAACCTGGAGCTAGTCAACTGCAACTATCTGAAGTGGAAGGCAGAGGCACACAACATACAACCGCTCAACCACTACCATATGAAGTAGAAGCAGAAGGAAGAGGAAAAGAAAGGGCAAAAAGGAAAACCAAGGTAGGCAAAGGCACTTCAGAGATAGCAGCCAAAACTAAGATAGGTAGAGGCATTACAGAGCCATCAACCACTTAACCACTACCAACTACAAGTACTCCCCCATGTAGAGAAAGATTCATGTGACATCGAACTTAAAAATGAGAGTGGTTTTGTTATATGCTTTTGTGAATGTAGAATAGGTATGATAATATGTTGTATTGTTGAATACCTTACTTTCTATGAAGCTTTTATACATATTTAGCAGTTCTATGGACATTTTGACCTGATATGTCATGGCAAGAAGAAAAAGAAAATTCTTATTGCATTATGTAACAATCAGTTTTAACTTAGAATGTAAAACAAATGTATTAATCTTTGGTATTGATCTTTATATGATTTAGAAACTAGAAAATGTACTTAGTATTAACAACATGTCAAGTACTGATATTTGGTCTTTAATATTGAACTTTAAAATATCTTGTTAAAGACTAAAAGATGCTTGTCAATTCCCTTTATGCTAATGTATTCAAACACCTTTTCTATTATGTAAATTATTTCATTACATTTCCCACTTTTCATCCATCATACTTATAATTGTAGACCAATGCAACATAAAACCATTACCAAATATAACATACAACAACATAAAACCATCCATCATAGATTCCTTACAACATAGTTTTTAAAACCACTTCGTACCTAAACCCACATAAATATACAATTATTGTTAATTTAAATATAAATAACCCTTCATTATTTTACTTTGACATCCACATCCACAACAATTCCATACATTCAACATAAACAATATCATAAATACTGCTAAAACAAAGTATAACTTTCTAATTTTATATATATATTTATTTAGTTTGCCCTCAAGTTTGACACACTTCTTTTTCACGTGCTTTGTACGAGACATCCATTTGTCTAACTCTACTTTACAATCTCCTGTCTTTAGCTTGTCATATGTCTCTTATTGCTTATATGATTCAACTTCATCCTCTAATTATTATATTTTCAATTTTAAGTGATAAACCACATCCTTGGTATTTTCCAATATAATTGCATCAATCCATTTAAAAAAATTGCATCTTCCAGCACCTTAAAAATACCCTACAAAAAAAATGGGAATTAGCGACTAAGTGTTTAGTGACCAAAACTTTTTAGTCACTAAAAAGATCCATGAGCAACCAAATTTTGATTGCTAAATATTTGGTAGCTGATGTAGGGAAAACATTGGTCAACCACTGTTAGTGATCAAATAAATGGCCACTGATGATCATCTTTTATGACTAATAAATATTCGGTCACTAAAGGTGAGGGCCGAAATTTGTTCCTGCTTTTTTTTTTTTTTTGCTGGAAGAAGATCTTTCACGGACCAAAATATTTGGTCGCTGATAGTTGTCATCAATAACCAATAGTTTCGTTAGTGATAGTGTCAAATAATATAAATATTTGATTTATAGCAACGAATGAGTGTTGGTCATTGAAACTACATATCAGTGATCAATTGGATGGTTGTTAATGTTTTAAATAATAGAAAAACTGAAAAAGACAACGTAAGGATAAAAACCTTTAATGACTATTTAAATTTGGTCACTGAAAAACTATATCAGTGACCAAACATTGGTGGTTGAACCTTCCAACCACTAAAATAAGAAATAGGTAAAAAAAAAAATTAAAATGTAGAAAAATTAGAAAAAAAAATATAAGTAGATATTATAATATTCAATAACTTTTAGTTTTTAACTAATTGTATTTAAAATCATAATTGTAATTGAATATAAATCATAATCAAATAAGGTATTAGAATAGTAAATATTTATTAAAAAAAAAAAGTTTTGGTTCTTATAAATGATTATAATAGGAGAAAAGTTATAGATGAAATAAAGTAGATAAATGAAAAGTATTTAAAAATAGGGGAAAAAAGAAAATTGAAAAAGCTAATGGGAGAGAAAGAAATTGAGGAGCACAATTAATCTTTTATGAGTGAAATAATAAATAGGTTAAACAAAAGTTGAAAGGTCAAAAAAGTTGACCCATGTGGGTCTCCTATTGATTTTATGATTATTATAATAGTATTATATAAACTAAAGGGATGGAAGAGCTTAATTTTAACTTCAAATTACAATCTTAAAAGAAATCTTATTAAGGTGGCAACATAGAAAAGTAATCATATAATAGAAAATTATATGTACAAAACTTCCTTATTTATTAATGATGTATATGATTTTATAACAAAAAAATTGGAATAATTAATTAGAATGGTTCCACTAGTTAAAAAGGAAAAACTAAAATTCTATTTAAAAATATATATATATAAAACTAAAAACTAAAATTTTACAAGTGAAATACAATTTAACATACTTATCATTTTATTATGATTATTATTAAAATGTACATAAATTAATATATATATATATATATATATTTGATTTTGCTATGGATAGGATCAATTTCACTTCAGATGATGAGAAGCTAATGTCAAATATCATTTTAGAATGGTCAATTTTGTATCAAAATGGACAGATTCACTATATAGGCTTGTTGTATGACATAATATTTACTCTGCCACAAAATTGGCCCTTCCAACATAATGTCTAACTTCAAATTCTTATTTTATACAATTAATGGTGTATGCGAAAACTGTATATATTAGTGTATATACCTGTTTTATAATATATATTTTTTTACAATATGTACTTATAACAGTTAGTATATTTTTATAAAAGCAGATTTATATCAAAACTTCATTTATCCACAACCATTATTTATTGATATTTAAAAAGATTTAGTTCACTTAATTTTTTCAGAATTCTTTTTTTTTTTTTTTTTTAAATTTTGTTTTAATATATTACTAAATTTATATTAGTCTATTTATTATTTTTAAAAATTAAATTTTGAAAGGATCTATGAGTTTTCTTTTTCGAATAAACAATCTAAGAGTTTTATAAAAAGACCTAACTTGACTATAAAATTATCAATAATACAAGAGATATTAAAATGCTTACCAAATGATTTGACGTATGACAATATTTAATTAGTTTATTTTTTAAATTCACTTATATATTTAAGGATCACTACTTCTATATAGATTATATGAATATGTCAATAATATTATTATATTAAAACGTAACATTTACTAAATATATTTTGGTAACATTTTAATATCTATAGCAGCACTGATAAAATTATAAGCGTATGTTTTTCAAAAACATATATATATATATATATATATATATATATGGTGTTCCTTTTTTTTTAGATATATGATTTTTTTTTTTTTTTATATTTAGAGCATCTTCAATGGGGAATGTGAAGTGCTACTTATGTAGCATAAAAATTGACATCTTCTAAAACTAGATGACATAAATATAAAGTCAATTTTAAAATTATTCTTCAATAGCAATGTGTAAAATAATATTTATGGTTATTAATTAATTACATATATTTTATTAAGTTTTTTGATATTTATGGTTATTAATTAATTACAAAATTAGAGCTTTGATTCATGTGGAAGAAGTCTTGATTTCGGAGGCTGAAACTAGATCTACAACATCGAGTTTGGAAGGTAAGTTTTCTATTTTTTCTATCTACCTATCGTTGATGTGTTGCTTATATGTTGGACGAAATACTCTGTGTTTAGCTTGATAGAAACCATTTTTGAGTTGCTTGTGTCTGTTTCAAATGCTGCTTTGAGAATTCTGTATATGTTTCTGATGTTGCTTTGAGAATTATACAGTCAATTAGTTTTATAACTAGCTACTTTAAGAATTCTACATCTTTTTTTATTTTTTTGTATTCAATCTCAGTTTTGTAGGTGAAAGGATTCTAATTCTCTACATAATTTATTTGACAGTTTTTTATTTTCATCCACATATAAGTCATTGTGTATTTTGGTTAGACATTTGATCTAAACTCCAACTTTTAGATGTATACTTTTTTTTACCATCTATTGGTTTTAGATCTTTTTAGGTGGTATATTGCATTATGACACCTTAGCATTCATCACTTGGTTTAAAACATTAGCACTGAAATTTTATGTATGTAGTGGGCATTAGCTCTCACGCCCATCACCACCCTATCTGCATGCTGAATATTAAACAATTTAGGGGTAATTTGAAACTAAATCTTATAAGAAATTATTTGAAAAAAACATTTAAAAAATGTATAAATCCAACTTTATCTATTTAAAAACTTCACCACTACCAGAATATGGAACAAAATGTCATCCATGAAAAAGACCATGTATCTTTGCATTTTAATGCCCTGCTTGTCTTAGATTTTGATATAACGGTTTTGGCTTTTGAGCTTAAAAGAACCTTCTAAATGAGTTTATAAGAGCTTAAAAAACCAAACCCAATGAAGTGTAGTTTCTCATGAATGACACAATTATATAAGTAGAAATTGTTAAAGAAGCATAATCAGGAAATTATCTGTAATGCAATTTTTTCTTGCTGTCATAGTGTTATGTTTGTTTCTCTGCTATCTCATGTCAAGTTTGTAGTCCATGTTGAGCTGATACTATGCTTTCCCTTGTTGTACTATCCGAGGCAGCATATACTACTATCTCATTGCATTTCTCATTGATCCTTGGTTTCCTTGCCATAATCATCCCTGTTATCAGCCAAAAGAGGAAAGCTGTAATAGCCTTCTCAAGCCACTCCTTACATTGCCAAAATATTGTAAACTATGTCTCTAACTTGAGCAATACAGGAAGATGTTGTGAAGGGAAAGGAGAGATGAAAACTTTTCCTCTGGCCCTTCCTGTTTCTAAATACCGGTCTTGGTGTTTTCTGCTTTCAATTCAGTTGCTGTTTTTACCACTTGAGCATCTGATATGTTGGCTTCGAAATTCTTATCAACATGTGCCATTTTTTCTCCACTTTCACCTGCCATTTTTTATATCATATTTGACCAATAAGGATGATGATGCAAAATATGTTTATTAATGTGAAAAAATAAATAGTATTTTTCTACATTCAAAATAATAAAAAAAAAAATATATATATATATATATATATAGTTCAAGCAACAGCTATTTTGTCATGTGTAGGGTGAGAATTTACATCATAAAGCTCATTTCTTAAGAAACACCCCAAATGTGCCAGCGGAAATATGCATTGTGCAAGGAAACAAATAAGCATCACAAGTGGATTTGAAATTAATATTAGTTTGGACGATTAATTTCTTTAGCATATAGACAATATTTAACTACAAAGTTTAATGTACATATATATATATATATAGATGTGTGCGTGTATTATATATGGCCTGCTATGATAAGATGTATGTAAAGATATTTTAAATTATGAAACACCATGTTATAATTTAATTTTAATTTATTTTCTATATTTGTTTTTCTCTCTTCAAAATAGAGTAACTATGGAGAAGCAGAAGCAAAAGAGCACATGTTTAAGCAGGCACAATTGGCAAAGACATGGCAGCACCTAATATAAATCCAAATTTGATAGAGGTATTAGAGATACTTATCAAAAAAGAAAAGCTACCTAAGAACTATCCATGTCCACAAGTAGAGAGGTGGTAAATCCTAACTGTACTCTTTTCTTCTTTCATTTATTATTTATTTTCTTTCACTTTTCTTCTTCTTGGCAATAAATTGTGGTTGGTTTTCATCAACTCAAATTGTTCTATGTGCGCTGGAATTGTTATTGAGAATAAAGAACCATTGAAAGGATGGATGAACTAGGGATAAAAATCATTTTCAACTTGTTAGCATTTGAACTGGTCATTGTCTTTTTAGGAGGTCTCATCGTTAAACCAAGACAATTTTTTTTTCTTTTCAAAAAGCTATTCTTCTCTACCTATTGCCCTATGTCTACTATCACTTCTTTAGAATAAAATAATTTACCGGTGCACTTAATGTATGAACCTAGGTCGACTCGAGCCTAAACCCATATTATATTAATTCAGATCTCAATTAAGTTCAGATTTTATTGGATTGACCTTAACCCCTAACCAACCTATGATTAGAAATCTTGGTATAGTGAAGACGCCATAATAGGTGATGGATATCCTATTGATAAGTCAAACTAAAACACTCATTCACTAATGGTGTTTTAGGTGTTCAAAGAGGATAAAGAGAATTCAATCTCACAAATAATTTTTTATATGAATAATTTACTCCATATTATTGATAAAAATCCCTTAAATAGGCAAAAAATTACAAAATTAAACCCTAATTATCTAGGTAAAACCGGCTACCAAAGAATAGGAAACCTAGCTTGGCTGAAATTCACCTCATTTTCTAATCTAATTTCGATTAATTAATTCCTTTATTTTGAATTAGGAATTAATTAATTTACAATGAAAATAATAAAATAATAACTTTCCTAAGTTGATTTTTGCAGCAAATAAATAAATAAAAACTAAATAAAAGACTAATTTCCTAAAACAAAAAGTCAAAATCAAATTAGGAAACTAAAATATTATCTTTTTGATTAAGCTGTCTTTGACCAATTTAAGCTCCAAATCAACTTTCATATGCCTTGTAGGATGCCAAATAGGATTATCATGGAGTCCCACATGTTGCCCTTGCTTGGATCAAAGAGAAAATGCCAACACAACAAAATACATTAAAGTTAGCAAATAATAAGCAAAACCAGCCAACTTTCTCTCTCATGCTCACAAGCCCTTTTGGATTGATTTGAAGCTGCCTTGAATAGATTCCATGACCTCTTAGAGATATGTATTGAATCCATGAAGTGTTGGAATCATTTCTTGCTGTCCGGAGTCCACAAATGCACTAAAACAGCTACCCGAGTCCATATCAACCTCCACCATTCGGATGCTTAAAATAGGCTTTGTATCTTCGAGTATTGACGAGACCTTTTGATAATTAATTACTCCCTGTATAGAGGCAGCCAGGTTTTCCTTAAATCTCTTGGCTTGAGCTCTAGTGATTGGCCCGGTCTTCATCCGTATCGGGTCAGCACCCAGTGGGTAGTTGGTTATGCGGGTTCAAGCGGATTTGCATCACTTAATCTTAAGCTCTTAGACTAATGGATAATAGGATGTGGAGCTGTCAGGACCCGTCCAGAATTCCTCCCCAGAACCCTAGACAAGCCGTGATCCCAGAGAAATACCACCGAACCTTCCAACGGAAAATCCGGCAGCACCTCCCCTAAGCACCTCCCCTAAGGGTAAGACTTACCAAAATTACCTGCACTGAAAACACACTTCTATATTCATCCCTTTATTCCTCCCACAATACTACAAATTGATTCCACAATTTTTCAGCACTTCGAAATAATAACAGCAACTCAGTGCATAAATAATAACTACACGTCCAATACAGTATACAGAGCATTATACAGATAAATGTGGAATTTATAAAATGACAGATAAGGAAGCAATACAAGATAGAGAGGAAGAAGGAAAGAAATACTTCTTGGACTTTCGGCAACGAATTGAGACGTTGGGCTCGCCCCGAACAATCAACGTCTCCAACCTGGACCTAGGGAAACGGAATTTAAAAACGTGAGATGCTAATCATCTCAGTGAGTGACCTTATCTACTATACACCTTTAATATTAATAATATACCAAATAAAGGAATTTAATTAATCAATACCAAACAATTAAATAAATAAATAAATAAACAATTGAGGTAACAATTTCTCTCAAAACCCTCACTATTCACTCCATTGGAAATGTTCCCATTTTAAAACATTTTCACAAAACCCGATATTCGTACTTCTCGAAAACCAAGGGACCAAATAATTTAATAAATAACAATAAATAAATAAATACCCCAAATATAAATAAACTGCAATAAATTATAATAAATAATTTTGTACTCTTTGGGGTTTGAAATTTCTATCCGAAAAATTTGTACTTGACGCACCACACCATATACCAGTGATGCCCTCCGATACCCAGCGTCTTGAGCACCGACTGGCAGAGAGATTAAAGAGAGAAACTTGCAAATGGTACTTCGGCATCCCGACAGTACCGCTGCTGAAACCATCATCCCGGCCAAAGAGGGGGGCGGCTGCTGTGTGCACTATATAAGACTTGCCTGCCCACGGTCCAATGGCAACTCACGGGTGAAATAATAATACTTGCGCACTGAACCACATACACATATACCAGAACACCAATACTGTGTGAATGCGTCTAAAATAATTATTAAACCAACCGTACCGTTTCCAAAATTACCGTGGAAAATATACCACATTTTCACACTTACCATCCCACATATTTTCATTCAACAAACCGGTACGAAAACAACGATAACAATTAAAATCAAAATTTTCTCGTAATACGAGGTTCAACAATTAAAATACCACGGGCATAATTATAAAATTAAACCACCAATTTAACAAATATTTTCATAAAATATTTAAACCAATTATGCCCAAAATAGTACTTAAAACCACGTACGACTATTACCGAAATATACTTTGCTCATGCATAATAAATAAATTAAATCACAATAAAACCATAACTAAATTGTACCACATGAGTATAATTTAAATACCAATGAAACATAATTAATTGCCCAAAATATTTTTGAAGGTGGGTCACTCACATGGAGTACGCAATTAAACCATGATCCACCAGGGATCAATTCCACGACTCACCGGTGCTCCTAGAACACAATTCACACACAGTCAAATAAATTAATATTTTATTCGGATAAATAATACCCGGTACCCGGAGGGTCAAACACAAACGTTAACCCAAATGGTCGAATAATATACCGAATCGAAGCTCGTGGAACGAGGATCACGGATTCGGTCAAGCTCGTGGAACGAGGATCACAGATTCGGTCTTACTTTCCGGTGATCGGACCCGAGGCGGCCGGAATATCGCCGAAAAGCTTTCGGAATTCAACTCTTCGATTCTCTCAAACCATCGCAAATTGGCGGAAAAGGATGCCGGATTTGGATTCAGGAGGTTGGACACAGTGGACTATGGATCGGCGGTGCAACTGGGTACTCGCCGGAACAGTAACTTCCGACGAGCCGCCGAGGTCATCGGCAACCGTTGTCGGTGGCCGTTGGCTGAGATTTTTGGCGGTTTTGTAGATCGAGGGGAGAGGGATCCAATGGGACCAACGGTGAGGCAAACAGAGGCCGGACGGCGAAGAAATCGGGGTTTGAAGATTTTCGGCCCCTCGCCGCAAAAAGCTCCGATCCCGGCGCGTCGGAGGTCCGGTGGCCGTGAAATTTGGTGGGCTGGCCGGAAATGAGGAGATGGTGAGAGGTGGCTGGTGCGTGTGGCCGAAAAACGACCGGAAAGGGGTCAAACGGCAGTGGCCGGCGGTGGAGGGAAAAATCGCCGTCGAACTTCGCCGCCTCGATCCGGGCGCGTCCGGTGGTCATGAGATTTTGGGGTTTGGCCGGAAATGAGGAGAGGCTTCCGTCTGGCCGGCGCGTGTAAGAAGAATCAGCCAGCAAATTGGTCGGAATCCGATGGCCGATCGGTTTCTCTCTCTCTCTCTCTCTCTCCCCTCTCTCTCTTTCTCTCTCTTCCCTGAGATTTTTATCAAATAAAAGCCACAGTGGTGACACTGTTCATCCACGTGGACCAATCAGGTAACGACACATGGCATTTCACTGTTCATCGATTCAAAAACATTAAAATATTACGGTATCCGGCAAACTTCAAGTGTCCATAACTTTTTAACCGGATGTCCGTTTTAAGCATGTCGCTAGTCTGTGAACTCGTATCGACGAGCACTTCACAACAATGCATGAGTCAAAGCTTATTTCCCCATAAATAAAAAGTCAACTCCGACACCCCTTGGACAGTTTGGACCTCAACTTGTTTTGCTCATAACTTTCAAACCATAGCTTCGTTTTCAACGTCCTACTAGTCTACGAACTCGTGCCAACGTGTACTTCGTAACGGTACCTCAGTCAACCTAGAATTCCAATCGGGTCAAAAAGTCAACTTTTGACCCCTTCGGTCAACGGTTAACAGTCAACCTCGATCAACGTGCAAAAATTCCAACATGGTTCAGGACGAGGTGTTACAGGAGCACTCACCTTCTTTACTATGTTGCTATTTATGTACCTAGTGGACCATAAAGTCTTGTGAGTAGTGACTGAGACATCATAAGAAAGAAATAGACCTATTGCAGATTGGTTTTCATTGTTCCTAAAGCATACGTTATGTTTTTTTATTTCAAACTTACATGAAAGATTTTTGTTCAAATGTAGTGTACGGTTCGTATTGACTATTCATTTTGGGCATTTAGTGGTTTTAAAATTCCATATAGGTTAAGTTGCACCTAGAATTTTTTCTTGAAGTTATTTTAGCAAATTGTTATAGTAGGTTGGTTTTCATTTGATATTATTTATTCTATTTTTTCAGATTTCAAGTTTCTAAAGACCAAGACCATGTTTGATGCAACATTCGCCTCCCACTTACACCATTGCCCACTAGCACCGTCGTTATTGTTAGTTGCACTTGTTTATATATTTTATTTTCTTATATTGTACACATTTGAATCATTGTTTTAATTGTGCAATGACTATTATATGTATGTAATGACATTATTATATTATAAATAATATTTACAATTTGGATATTATAAAAGTTTTTTAATTTGCTTTTCTATATTGTGTATTTTTGCACAAATAGTAATTAATAAATTTATTTTAAAAAATATAAATAACTAAATTAATTGGCTTTTAGTGATCAACTTTTGGTTGCTGAAAGTCTGTGCATATTGGTTGCTAAATATAGGAGTGTTCAGTGACAATAGACTGGTTGTTGAATATACAGCATCAGTGACCAATATTTGGTGATTAAAAATATTTCAAAATGTGTAAAGACCATAAGTAACCAACATCTTGGTCACTGTCAGCAGCTTTTAGTGATTTAAGTATTTGGTTCCAAAATGTTACTTGTCAGTGACCATATTAATGGTCGCTAATAACTATCATGTTGGTTACTGATATGACTTTAGGATGGTGATTTTTTTTTTTTTTTTTTTTACTTTTAGGGACTAAAACATGGTCCCTAAAAGTACAAAAGTTGGTCGCCAAAACTAAATGTTTTAATGACCAAAACTTTTAGTTACTAAAAACAATTAGCTACAACGTTTAAGCGACCAGCCAATGACCACTGTTTTTCAATTGCTAATTTACGTTAAGGACCAAAAAGTCAATGTTTAGCAACCAAAAGGGTTGTCTTTGAAAATGATTTTTTTAATAGTGATAAATTAGCATATTATTTGTGACAAAAAGGGAAATAAAAGTTTTTGATCATTAACATGTGCACTAGTTTGTGCTTATGAAGTGACCCAAAATCCACACATCCCTGCAATATTAAATAAAATGCAAATTCATAATTATAAGCATATGAAATGCACAAAAAATGGCACTTGTTATCCTTGTAATAATTTCACATAACAAGTTGTTTAATCTATAACTATCTTAACCCTTCTTCTCTAGGGAAAAGTTTGAATTATCTATTAAATCTCAACATACATATTTACAACTTGTTTTGCCTACTTTAATTTTGTTTCTTCTTCTTTTGCATACCTTTCTTCTCTTATGTTGCATGAATTTAGTGACTAGCATATATATTTCCTATACTGACATAACATCCAAACTACCCATAAACGGTGATGAAAACAAATTTGGCAGTAGAAGAATTGTCCGACCCAAAAGACTGTTGAATCTGGCATTCTGGACATTTCCCTCCTCAAAATTATGGGCAACCAAGTTAACCAATAAGAGAAAGGAGAAGAAACTATCAAGTCGTGCTTTATTTTTATAATATAAATGGATTCAGCCTATACATAGTATAAACAAGGAAAATAGAAATGTGCAGACTTTTCATGCAATCCAAGCATTTAGTAAAACAAAACCTTCAGTTTATGACTAAATTCCAGTATTCATATATCATCTTTGAACACAATGTTCCATACCTAGCACCAGTCCCTAAGGCTATATAATTAGTAAAATATAAGCAGAAAATAAATGTAATTTAAATTTGTGGCTGGCCAGGTCTAGCCATACTAACAAGATATACAGACACCACAATGCTGCAGAAAGAGCTAAGAACCAGTTTGTAAATTTAGTGATAATTTCACAGACCAGAAACTCTGGAAGCTAACAAATCTAACTTTTTAAGCTAACAAAATACAAATTATGAAATAATGTTTCTTGTAACTTGCTTTAAGAAAAATTAGTTGAAGTACTTTCCTGGAAATACAGTAGTATAAATGACTGAACCAATGCGATGAAGTCCGATTAGTAAAAATTTTTCCAAATATGGTGGAGTTTTCACAATTAACTAATAATCTCAATAGCAGACAGCTTTTTAGATTTCCAATACAGCATTGTATGTATATTTATTGGTCTTTCGAGTTTTCCATATTGCTCATATCATGGTCAGGTAAATTTTGGAAGTTTGATGAGAAAGGTGACTGAATTAACTTTAGCTACAGGTGAAAGACAGTGACTATGATTACAAGGTGAATGAAACTGTTACAGAGACTTCAGAAATTGGACAGAGGAGATGAAGATAATGAAAGGGGGCATGAGAATGGCATTGCAGAATTTGGAAAAAGTATTATACTTGAGATGAATTTAATTAGAATGCTGAAAACTGGCAACGCAAAGATAGTGACACCTACATCAAGTGGAAATGTTAATTCTTTCACCGCTACTTCTTGTTATGATTGGGACCCAAAAAAACAACTGTAAGGAATATTTGACAAAGCGAACTTTGTGGATGATGCTAATGATGTTAGATATGATAGTTACTACCAGAGTGCATCAGCTGAGAAATCATTGACAGTTGAGGTTAGGGGCTTTTTTTTCTCGAAAAAGTTAAAATTTATAGCTCTTGTCTTAATACAGAAATGTTTTACCAATCTTTTATAATTTGTTCTCAAACATACCTTTTTATATTTGAATAATCTATAATTAAATGTCGATCTTCTGCCATCTAACATACAAAATACTAATTGATATCTTCTCATCTATCAAAGATAAAATTTTAGGATCAAGTTTTTTTTCCGAACCCTTCACTTGCGCACACACTCTTCCACACCGACTAAGTGCTCAAAGGATTTTTCTCCATCCCTACCACCATCACTTCCTAATAACTCAAAGATTCTACAAGAAATGAAAGATTAAAAATGAAACAACAATATCCAACAGAAAAGTTGAAGTGAAACCCATTTTTCCATTTTAACAGCAATGTCTCAAACCTATAATCTATTTCAACCAACACCCACTGGCTAACATCTTAGATTCTGCAAGAAATAGAATAAAACCCTAAATCTAAAATACAGAGATTAATTGGGTTTACCTGTGGTTATGGGTTTGCTTGCTTGCTTGTACGTTCTTCGGTGAACAATGTGAGGGCTCTCTTTCAAAAACCACGATTTTGGGCATACACTGGGATTTTTTTGGGGCCAGGTTATACTCTTTGAGGTTTGTGAAACTAAGGAGTAGTGACTGAATAGCAGAGCAAGAAATGTAGCAGTGTACCGTCAAGAGGGTGCGAGCGGAGTGAGAGGGTGATCATGGCTGCATGGGTATTTCCGTAATATATTTATATTTTTGCCCAAAACTTGGGCAATAAGTAAATAAAATAAAAACAATTTTTTTCTAATAATTTGCATTTCATACATAAATACACTGAAGTGTTGTCTTTTTTTTTTTTTTTTTTTTTTTGAAATTATAATTTACTCACTTCAACTTAATTTCACTAGTATTTTAATTTGCCCTCTAAATTCATTTTTGAAATAGTCTCATCGCTAAAGTTTGCATAAAATCAAACTGTCACATTTTTCATTTTCATTTTATATTGGCTAATTTTGTCAAATTTTTTAACGGACAAAAATTCTAAATATAGGGCAATTTGACCTTATGCAATAGTTTGAGGAGTTATTGCATAAAAATAAATAAATAAAAGTTAAAAGGGATATTGAAAAATAAGTGTGAAAGTTGAGGGTGGATTAATAATAATTTTCCCTTTTTCCTTAAAAAAAAAAAAAAGAAAGAAAGAAAAGGAGCAACATAACATTATATTGAGTCATTTTATATATAAAAAAAAATTAAAAATAATAACAAAAAAAACAGGCAGCAATTTCGGATAAAAATAAGACCTAATGTTACATTGATTGTACAGGGATATTTTGATAGCTAGTATATATTCAAATTGACAGTATAAATATTTAAAAAAAAAAAAAGAAATCAATAATTAAACTTTAATATCTTTAAAATCACTTAATTTCATTATGAGCTGTAAAATTAATTTCATAATATTGATATTTCTTATTTCAAAAATATTTATAAATTGTTCCAATTCGGTTCAAATTGATGGTTTCTTCAAATAGGAGTCATGTGCTGCACATGTAATCTCCAAAATTGATTTTTTTAATTTATTTTTTTAATTTTTCCATTTAAATTTGTTTTTAAAAATTGAGCCCCAGAAAAATATAAAACGTTTAAAAAAAAATTTAGAGCTTGAAAAAATATCAAACATTCAAAAAAAATTTGAGAGCCAAAAGAAATAACAAATGTTAAAAAAAATATATATATAGACCCCAAAAAATACCAAATACTTAAAAAAAAATCAGAAATCCTAAAAAAACCAAATATTCAAAAAAATTTCCAAAAGCTCAAAAAAAATACTAGATGATTAAAAAAATTCTAAGTGCCTAAAAAATTACCATATGGTGAAAAAACATTTAAGAGCTCAAAAAATACAAAAAATATATATATATATATATATATTCAAAAAATTCTGAAAACTTGTAAAAATAACTAGATGCTAAAAAAATTTTGAGCTAAATAAAATCTGACGTTTAAAAAAAAAAAAATCTAAGATCCTAAAAAAAGCTGGTTAAAAAAATTTTTGAGGTAAAAAAAAAAGTACCAAATGGTAAAAAAATTATGAGAGCTAAAAACAATTACCAGATTTCCCCCAAAAAAAAAATTTTGAGAGCTCAAAAAACATGTATTTTTATCAAGTCTCGGAATTTTTTGCACTATCTGTTTTTTTTTTTTTTTTAAGTACTTAGAATTTTTTTAACCATCTAGTATTTTTTTAGACCTTCAAAATTTTTTTAACATATGGTATTTTTATAGTGCTCTTCAAGTTTTCAGTTTCATGTAGTTTTTTTTTTTTTTTTTTTTTTTTTTTTTTTGCTGTCAAAGTTTTTTGAATATTTGATATTATTTGGACTTTGAGATTTTTTTTTTTTTTAACATATGGTATATTTTATCATGCTGTCAGAATTATTTTTTTCTTACTATCTAGAATTTTTTGGGGTTTCCAAAATTTTTTTGAATATCTTATCTTTTTTTGGGCATTTGGAATTTTTGTAACCATCTGTATTTTTTAAGTTTTTAGAATTATTTGAACATTTCTTACTTTTATCAAGTTCTCAAAAATTTTCTTGAATATATATTATTTTTTCTCAGATCAAATTCTTTTTTATGATCTGAAATTTTTTTGGGTTCTCAGATTTTTTTTTTTTGAACATGTGCTATTTTTATATGCTCTTAAATTTTTTTTTTTATCATTTGATATTTTTATTATGCTCTCAAAATCTTTTTCCCATCTGATTTTTTTTAGAGTTTTCAAATTTATTTTAACATCTAGTCTTTTTTGGAGCTCATAAATTGTTTTTGAACATTTGATAACATTTTCAGGCACTTGAAATTTCTTTTAACCATGCGATTTTTTTTTTGAAATTTTAGAAATTTTTTTGAATATCTAGTAAGTTTTTTAGGCACTCTAGAATTTTTTTTAACTATCTAGTAATTTTTTCAAACTCATAATTTTTTTTACCACATGGTATTTTTATCATGCTTTTGAATTTTTTTTTTTTTTTTCACTATCTTATATTTTTTTGGGACTCTTAGATTAACATTTGGTATTTTTTGGGCTCTTGAAAATTTTTTTAAATATCCTTTTTTTTTCTTTTTTGCCACTAGAAATTTTTTTAACCAATTGGTATTTTTTTGGACTCCCAAAATTCTTTTTTTACCATTTTCTATTTTATTTTGCTCTCAGAATTTTTTTTTCATCATTTAGTATTTTTTTTCAAGCTCTTAATTTTTTTTTTGAAATTTTAAATGGGAAAATGGGAGGAAAATCTAAAAAAAAGTTTGAAAAATTAGATTTGGGATCACATGTATGGCACATGATCCCTGTTTAACGGTCTTTATCAATTTTAACTGAATTGGACCAATTTATTAGGATTTTTAAAATAAAAGATATCAATGTGATGAAATTGACTTTGAAAATCCAAAATAAAATTAAGTTATTTTAAAGAATACTAAAGTGTAATTATCCAAACAAAAACAATTTAACCTAAAAATAAAACATAATGTTAGATTAGCATTTCTCATGTTATTTCATTGACCTAGTATTAAAATAGATAGTGTATATATTAAAAAAAAAAAAAAAAAAAAACGATTTCCCCTAAAATTAAGACATAATGTTATATCTAATATTTTGTCACAAGTTATTTTGACAACCCTAGCATTCAAATCGATAGTATCTATTTGGAATTTAAAAACTAATAATAAAGAAAAACAGCAATTTCATCTAAAAATAAGACATATATAGGTTGAGGATTTCGTCATATTATGATAGTGTATATAAATAATAGTTATTTAAATCAAACAATTTTGTAAAAGAAAAAAAAGTGAAATTAAACAAATTTATCGTAAATGTTGCTGATTTATTTCAATAATATGTGTGACCAATTTTGTCAAATTTTAACAAAAACATTAAACCTATGAAAAGACCAATATGACATAAGTGGTGCTAATGGTTTACCAAATGAGGTGGCATGAATGATGTGTTAGTATCTTGTTAGTCTTGATATCATTTGCTAAAGTATCTGGTACCTTTAATATTATTAGTTTAAATATTATGTCATAAAATTATAAATAATACGAAAAGTACCAGATAAGTCTACTAAAATATGTAACAAATGTCATATATTAATATTTTATTAGTTAACATATTAATATAAATTAATTATAAAAACATAAATTTTTAAAAGGATAAATATAATTAAAATTAGATACATACCCATATGATGTATGGAATATATAATTATCATATATTATTTTGGTAATAAATTGTAAAAAAGAATTGTAATCAAATCATATATAAAAACACATAAAAACAATATTAAACCAAAATTTTCAATTTAATATAATTAATCCAAAATTTAAAAAATTTCTTTAAAAATATCCTTAATAATATATATATATATATATATATATATATATATATATTGTATAATAATATGTATAATTATAATAATAATAATATAATATATTATATATTATATTATATATACATGCACAATATTATATATATATATATATATTGTATAGTATAATAATAATAATAATAATAAATCAAGTAGTAATAATATCACTAACATATAATGAAAATTAAATTAAAAAAAAAAAACTTGCTCATCCATTAACATCCTTTTAATGCTATTAATTTCTGATTTGTTATCAAAGTATGAAATCTTTCAAAGTTTTAGAACACGAACTTTAATTGTCAATTGCATCTTGTTAGCATTTATCTGGTTGATAAAATTGATCTGCCCGATCATATTTGAAAATCTGTATAAAAATTTTATTGATAATAAGTAGTTTTGGATCTTTTTTTCTAATCAATATATACAAAACAATATTTAATATGCAGAGGAAAGATAATATATATTAGGTCTCCCGAAAATGATAAAGTTTTGAGAATGTGATTCTGATTTTCTGCAAAATTTGTTTATGACATAAATTGATATTTATCCTCAAGTAAAATAATTAAAATTTAAATACTTTTAGGGTTAATTAAAGAGATAACATTTTCCTTATTAGTAGTTAATTTTTTTATTTTATTTTTTATTTTTTATTTTTTATTTTTTATTTTTTATTTTTTATTTTTTATATTTTCAGAAAATTATATATTCTAAAAAGGAAGGAAAGGAAAAAGAAGGATACTATATTCTAAGTAATGATGAACAATATATACATATATTGTTATATATATATATATTCTAAAAAAAAAGGAACGGTGAACAATATATAAATAAAGTCATGGATAAAAAAATACTGACTATTTTGTAATAGATAATCAATTAATTAAATTATGAAATATTTAATCCTAAAATAATTAACCCTAAGACTATAATCATGGAAAGAGGTTAATTAATCCTAAAACTATAATCATGGAAAGAGGTTCTTATGGGATAAATTGATATTTATCCAATTGATATTTATCCTCAAGTAAAATAATTATACCAATAGTTTTAAGGTTAACTAAGTAGGTCAATATTTTCCTTAGTAGTAGTTAGTTTCTTATTTTATTTTTTATTTTTTATTTTTTATTTGTTATATTTTCAGAAAATTATATATTCTAAAAGGGAAGGTAAACAAATTAATTAATTATATATCAAAAAGGAACGAAAATATTGACCTATTTAATTTATTCTTTGAAAAATAATTAATCTTTTATATGTTGTTTTTTTATTTTATATATGCTTAGGGTTTAGGTTAAATATGTATTTGTGGAAGGTTTGTTTCGTGTAGATTTTATTTAAAACACCTCGATAAGAAAGGAAAATTACAACTACTATTTCTAATTTTGTATGTACCATTGCTCAGAACTATTTGTCATTAAGTATTTGTTTCTATTTAAATTAATATATTTTATTTTCTATAATTAAAGAACAAAGATTTTTTCCTTAAATTAATTCTAGTTAGTTAGAAATTAGACTTTACTTTTGAATTTAATTAATTTGTATTATATATATGAAGTCGAATTGATTTTGAATGTTAAGTTAATACTACTTAATTAGAAGTTAAAATTCAATTTTAATTTTAATGATGCTGATTATATGTAATTATGCTTAATATAAAAAATGTTAATAAAGTTTTTATTTGATTGGATCAATTAAATTAATTAACAGTCGACATAATTAAAAAGGAAAAAAGTTAATGTTCAAAGGAAATAAATTAATACTTAAAATATTTTTATGGAATTATAGTTTATTTTTATGGAATGATTGTCGAAGTAACTTTTTTTTTTTAACAATAATCTTTTAACTTCTTTTTCAAAAAAAAAAATACATATATATATATATATATTTAATGAGAACTATACCATCTTATTCAATTCTCATATTATCATATAAGATCTCTACCCATCTTCACACAAGACTACTTTCCCTTAATCTATCCCAGCTAAATTTCCTTTATATGATTAGGCGAAACAAAATTTTTTTCTTTACTTGGCATGCAATTTTTTTTAATCAAATTATGAGATATTTAACCCTAAAACTATACTAATGGAAAGAAGTTATTTATGGGATAAATTGATATTTATCCTCAAATAAAATAATTAGACCAATAATTTTAAGGTTAATTAAATAGGTCAACATTTTCCTTATTAATAGTTAAATTTCTTATAAGTAACGGTGAACAATATATATATATATATATTGTTATATACATATATTCTAAAAAGGAAGGAACGGTGAACAATATATAAGTAAAGTCATTGTTAAAAAAATATATAATATTTTTTAATAGAAAATCAAGTAATTAAATTATGAGATATTTAACTCTCAAATAATTAACCTTAAAACTATAATCAATGAAAGAGGTTAATTAACCTTAAAACTATAATAATGGAAAGAGGTTATTTATCCTTAAGTAAAATAATTATATCAATAGTCGAAGAATTAATTAAATAGGTCAACATTTTCCTTCCTTTTTGATATATAAGAAAACTAACTACTATTAAGAAAAATATTGACCTATTTAATTAATTCTTTGAAAAATAATTAATTCTTTTAATTTATTTTTTATTTTATATATGTTTAGGATTTAGGATTTAGGTTAAATATGTACTTTTGGAAGGTTTGTTTATTTATTTGCGCATATTTAATTTAATTTAATTTTTTTTATCTTCAATAATCGAAAACAAAAAAGTTATGTAAAAAGAAAAAAATTATGTTGCCGTTACAAAAGACACGGAGATATGCCAATGCCAATGCCAAATCATTTTTTTTTTTTAATTTAGGCATTGATGACAAATTAGTGAAGAAATTTTGGCGAAATTGATTTTTTTCCTTTTTTAATCCTACCTTATTTCTATTTTCTTCTCCATAGCTTCTTTTTCTGGTTTCTCTCTGCCAGTTTATCTTCGTTGGAACCTATACAATTGGTTTTATAAAAACTAAAATTAAATTTTCCAGCTTATGTATTATTTTAATTTATAATTGGTATAAAAATAAAAAATAAAAATATAAGTATAGTAACAATTAGAATGTAGAGATTACTCCTATTTTGGTAAGTGATTATCTAATTAGCTAAAGCCGGGTCTTTAATTTGAGAGAGTCCTTTTCAAAAAAATGAAAATAAAAAATTCACAAAGTTGAAACATTTATAGTATAATCAAATCGGGAATGATATTGGATAATCCCCTATTTCAGCACTTAATAAATCCATAGCATGGCTCATGTCCATATTTATGATTAACATGATCATGTTTAGGATTCATAAAAAATAAAAAATAAATAAAAAAAAAATTGGCATTAAAGAATAAAAACAAAAAAAAAAAAAAATTTGACAACTAAAACATAATATAAAAGACTAAAAACTAACAAAATATTGAATATTGAAATTTGAAATAACGGGCAAGGGTCACTTACATATTTATAACTAAATATGTTTAACTTAGGTAAATAAAATAAAATAAAATATTAAATGTGAAAGTACACCTTACTATACATTATTATAGTATATATTAGGCATAATTCTGTTATTATATAATATATAATATACAATTAGTCAAAGAAGCCACGATACCTTCTAAAAAGGAAAATAATATATAATTTCGGCACCACTTAATATAGGGAAATATTATATTATATAATATTATTATAATAATTCTAATAATAATAATATATATAATTTTAAAAGGATAAAAATATATATTTGATAAAGAAGATAAAATGAAATATTTTAATTATTTCAAAATTGTTATCATATGTAGTAATATCAATTGTTTGATAGTTATGGAAAGTTATATCGAAAATTAATTTTATATATATTTGGTTATATTCATACATGATAAGATAATGAATATAATAAATAATAATTGATAATAAAAAAATAAAAAAAATAAAAATAGTATTTTTGGAAGGAATTTGAATAAAGGATATGCTAATAAATGTCGCATACGTTTTTTCTTTTATATATTATATAGATAACCACATGACATTTGATGTGTATATATATATATATATATTGATAGATTATTTGATATTTTTTGCATTGTTCTCATAATATTTGTTAGAGAAAAAGTTGTACGAACCAAATTAGTTTTCAAAATTTGATAAACAATCCATTCGAAAATAGCTCTAATTCAGTTATTCATATATCATGTTTAAAAAAGGAAATAAAGTGATTCCTTCGTGATTTTTGAAAGTATTTGTTTGTTTCTGAAAATATTCTATCAGATTCACATTTTACTTGATCCTAAATTGTATGACATTGCTCTGAAGTTGGAATCAAATAATATCGGTGTTGTATTAATGGGTGGATAAAAATATTTCTAATAATGAAACAAATCGAAAAAGAATTTTTTTTAAAAAATAAAAGTCTAATTCACTTTATTGATAAACTAGTGCTGACGAATAACCAACTCACAATGAATAGGGAAGGTATAGTAATGCGGAAAGGAAAAAAAAAAAATGCCACATTCTTCCTTTATGCGATGGATAGACTCCTACAACTATGACATATTTGCTTATTTCACTACTTTGACAGAATTTCTTTTGTTTAGAAAGAAAGGGAATGCTCAATTCCACATAAGACCATGCAAACTATAAATATTTTTTCTTGGATAAAAGAAGATATTACTCAGGTATGAATACAACATCTATAGGATAACTTTTGGTCATATTTCTCTTTATTGAGAAATCGAAGAAGCTATACAAGGCTTCTAAAATATCTTTTATTCCATGACCAATGCCCTAGTTGGTCCTATACATGTGATCTGCTATTAAGAAAAGAATTTGCAATAACTAAATGATGGTGTGCATATCTTTTATTCCATGACCAATGCCCTAGTTGGTCCTATACATGTGATCTGCTATTAAGAAAAGAATTTGCAATAACTAAATGATGGTGTGCATATCGGTCAACCATAGAGCCCTAGTTAGTGATGTTATCCAACATTAGGTCCTATTATTCATCAAAATTGCCTACTTAATTTACATAATAATTCAAATTAGTTTCATCATTTCTTCACACTTTCTTAGTGTAATTTACATAAAACTAGGTTTTGGACAAAAATGTAATAGTGCTATTTAATTCTTTAAATTTTTTAATTGTTATATATGCAAAGAAAAAAAATCAACAATTTTTGTACTATTTTTGTTATTAGATAAAAAGGGAAAAAATGTTAGAAATTGATTTTGTACTTATTACTATGTTATCTATATTTAAATAATGTCATTTTCTATATCATAAAGAAGAAATCATATTCATAAATGCTCTTATAAACATTTTTTTTTGTAGCCTTGGGATATACTAGATGATCACGGTAAAAAAGTCTTTATGTGACTTCAAGATCTAGTATGGTTTCCCAATCGGCATTCTTGGATTCCTAATTCTCTCTTCTAGAATAGGTCTCCATTTGTTAGTTATGTTAATTTTTTTATTGTTGTTTCTTTGTATTTCATTGATGACGTTTATGAATTTCAGGAATTACCTCGATTTTAAAATACACCAACTCAGCTCTAGCACTCAATCAAACCCTTGAATGTGAACGTATGTCACACTGCACAAGCATTTCTGAGGATGAAAATGGTCAAATGGTGGATTTTTTTTGTTTTTTTAATTTCATTGTCAATGGTGGATTAAATGTGAAAATAAAAATAAAAATAAAAAAAAGGCCTGTTGGAGGAGATAGTAATTCTAAAATTACTATACTATTTATTATCGAACATAGAGTTATGCTTAATAGTCTAATGTGGTATTTTACATGGCCTTGGTTTTGTTTTTGTTTTTTCATTTTTCGTTTTTTTATTATTATTATTTTTTTTTTTTTTAAAGAAAGTTATTTGTCATGGGCTTAAGGGAATAACCTAGTGGCAGAAGTCCACCTTTCATACTGATTCTAGGTAATTTGGCACAAAATTAAATAGGTGTACAGTTTAACCCGAAGTAAGGGAAAAAAAAAAAAATATATATATATATATATATATAAACAGGTGCTCTAATAACCTAACCTTCAGAACAAACTAACCTTCACTCTGTTAAGGATTGGAGGCTCCACATCAATTTAGTGTCCATTAACAATGTAGTGTGTCTCCTTGGTGGCTGGACTAGCAGCAAAGCCATCAAGATAACAAAGATACATAAGGATCCCAATAAAGCAATCACAGTAAAACAAAAGTAATCTAGCAAGGATCAATGAAGCTAGAGACCGACAAGAATAAACAAATACAGAAAATCTTTTGTGTTACAAAAAATTATCACACGCTAAATTATATTACTAGCGGTTCTTAAAATATCCCCATCAATATAGTAATGGATTTCTAGATTATGATCCATAAAGGACATGTATTAATCTGAAAAAGTATAGAAAGCAAAGTAGTATAGGACCCATTAAGCATTAAAAAAAAAGCAAAATCTTAAACATTTTAATTACAATTACATCACAAATGCAAAACGAAAAACTTGCTCATCTCAAGTGACTGTCACGTCAGGAATGATCTATAGATTTTGTGATAATATACGAAAGAATTGACCAAGAAAACAACTGGATATACATTTTCATGGTAATTATACCTTTCATCTAGATATAAATTTAGATGAATGAAGCTTCTCTGGTGATCTCCCTCATCGATCGGCTCCTCCACTTCGTTCCTCAAGACCAATAAGCCCCAAATAAATATAAGTAGAAGAAACAGGGAAATAAGAATCATTAAAAGAATATAAGTTCTTTAGAATGATAAGACAATGATATCTATAACCTCCTTCCAAATAAGTCTAAATTGTACAATACACATATAACTTAACCATTATTCTAATTACGGCATCATCCTGCATTTGATTGAAAAGAAAATTCGCATAAGAAAAAAAAACTAAACTTTCTTAGTCTAGCGGATTCCATTGAATGAAACCCATTACTGCATAGATGGAAATATTGAAATGCATTTGAATCAATTACCACCGAAGAAGCAAATCAGCTAAATAAATGACATAAATTAAAAAAATTCAAGGAAAAGTTTCTTTGTTACAAGGGCATTTTTGCCTCAACTCTCACAGCAACAGCTTAGTTTTTTTCCAGGGAAGCTATTCCAACAAATTCAAAAACCAAAAAATTCAAACAAAACTAACTAAAAGCAGAAATCAAAGTCCGAGTAGCAAAATTGGATCTTGAATGTTGGGTTCTATTCAATCTCATAGAAAAATAAAAACTAATAGACCAAATTATTTAGAAACAAACCTCAGATCGTAGAAGAAGAGCCTTTTATAGCGTTCTCCGACGATAGGGCCATTGTGGTGGGTTCGAACTGAGGAATGCAGGGGTCAGAAACGCAGCGTTCTCCACCTTCTTCCTTGCCTCGGCCAGTTTATGCTCCACCTCCAACTGGGTCTCCTTCTTCAGGGCGTTCAGAGCTGCTGATATCTCCGCCATCTCCGTCGATATCTCAGCCCTCGCAGCCTTCAATACGCCGGTAGGCTAATGCTCCTGCTGATTCACCTCCTCCGAGGTGTCCTTCAATCTGTTAAGCTTATTTTTAATCTTTGTGTCCCTATCATCCATGAATGTCCCTAACAGAGAGTAGTAAATATTGTCCAAGGCCACCATCCGAATCAGGAACTCTGGCTATTATGGGCAATATGAGATCAAAATCAAACAGAGCATCTTTCTCGAATTCCTCGGCCAACGATGGAGGGGCAACTGTGAGGGAAGTGGCTAGTAGGAGACTAGAGGATTTGAGGATGCAGGAAGAGAGGGATTTGAGCAACTTGGGCTTTGAGAAGTTTGAACTTTACGGGTAACTGGAGAGAGAAAGGGGGATCAAGAGGGAAAGGGAGAGGCCAACTAAGGGATTGAAAATTTTGAATAATTTAGGGTTTTTTTTAAAAGAAAATTGGGTTTTACTATTTTAAAGACATTTGGGCATTCTTTTTATATTATTTTTGGATTGGAGCCCTTAGTCCTTTTTTTTCGGACATTGAACTTAGAAAAAAAAAAATTAGGACTTTGATAGATGAGATTATATAAAACAATGTGATTTTGGACTAAAACAAAATAGTTGCAACTTTTTATTGTCTCTATCGATGATTGATTATTCAACATAGACCTTTTTTAATGATAGTTTATAAATCTTTGTCATAATTAGATTCAAATATTTGAGGTAAAATTTGACACCACAAAATTTTCAAGGCAACAATGAACAATTATATGACAATATGAAAATTGTCATTGAATCTACAATATTGTGAGGGAAAAAAATATGTGGTGTTTAACCACCTAAGTGAGCTTAATGTAAAATACACAATAAAAATTAGTATTTTAATATAGATTGCATTGTTGATATTATATTCGGGTGACCATTCGTGCAATAGATCCTATATAGGAAATGGAGAAATTTATACTTTTAGGTGGGTGGTAAATTTTTAAATTGTACTTTGGTGTTATTTATCTATATAAAGTTTTGGTAAAGGTGTATATATATATATATATATCTTATTATTTATGATAATTATGGAATTTTATCGAGGAAATTGTGATATTTGTCAAGTTGTAAATATTTAGTTACGGAGATCTGAGTATGAGTTTTTAAAAGGTAATTATCAATTTGAGTAGTTGTTGCCTAATTCCTAATTGGAGAATCTCTTTTAATTGATTCTTCTATTACATTGTAATATTTTACATCATTGAATGGACCCATTTGAAAACAATTAGACGATGACAAAATTATCAAGAATGAGATTCCTTACTTCGATTCAACAATATAAGAATAGTTTTTTTGATTTTGGCTAAGTGATTGATGGATCTTTTCCTTGGAATAAATAGAATAAAATGGATTGGTATGGTTTGACATATTATCATAAATCAATCCTTAACCTAACGGATCATTCCTTTTTTTGATATATAGAATATGGAATTTCACTAAGTTAATTCTTAGCAAATCTTGAATTAGATCATTTGTACTTACTTCAACAAAGAAAGCGGGTGCCTCATTGATAAAAGAAGTTTTGTGTGTGTGTGTGTGTGTGTGTGTGTGTGTGTGTGTGTGTGTGTGTCTTTGTCCCAATTCAACACTAAACAACTTTGAACTAATTGAATGCTTGTACTAGAAATTCCTTGAATTGATTTGCCATTTCCATAAAGAATATAATTTACAACTATAACTTCTAGATTATCACTTTCCTGCAATAGGTCCCAGGGGGGAAAAGTGTTTCTTACCATCCATTATTTCATATATGATTATGGGCTGAACCAAAACAAAATATTTTCTCTAAATAGGTGTGATCCATTGGACATAGATCCAATTTTTCAAATTTTTATGACTCCTTAATTTTTTTTCCTTTACCATTCCTGGTGGTATTAAGTTGCCACTATATTAAAATATCTTATCCATCTCTACAGGAAAATGGATATCTCTAGAAAAGATTTTTAAGTTCAATATTTTTTTTCCCTCTCCACTTGTACCAATCCACCTACGTAACTTCTTATATTTAAAGTGATTTATGTATCTACTCCAAGGATACTATTGTTCCATACAATTATGGAAGAAGATTCAAGTAAAATACATACTTCCTTCGGGAATGGAAAAAATCAATCTACTTACATTTGGTATTTTGGCTTAAATTCTTTGACTCTTTGATACACAAGCAAATCCTCTTTTTCAAGGATTGAATACAACCCATGATCCCACATTTAGAAATTCCTAAACTTTTTCTTTTGCATTGAGGATCATAAAAATAAGCAAAAATAATATTTCTACAAAAAATTCCATTTATTGGGATTCCAATTGAAATAATAGGATGAGGCATTAGTTCTTTCTTTCATTTTTTTAATCCATTGGAATGGAATGATGAATCTATTTTATCATCGCTTGGACAACAAAATCACTGAGAATTCTCATGTAGAATAGAAGGAAATATGCAATTATAATGACCTTTATATATGATTTGATTAAATTCTGAATAATCAGAAATGTTGCTTTCTTTTTTTTAGCAGAAAGGCCCATACTAAAGAATTTTTATTTGATCATTATTTACTGGATTTCCTGAAAGGCTAGAAAATATTTTTCTTTGAAAGAAAGAAAATGAACATTCCTTTGATCTTTGATCTTTGTGGAATGAAAGAGAGATTACACTGGATTCGTATGAACCTCCTAATAATATCCATAAATGACTTGTTTTAGTAAGAGATGTACATTACTATATGTAAATGTTGATGCATGCTATACATCAATACTCCAATGCATTTCTCCCTCTAAGTTAGAATAAATATATTTCGAAACCCTTTCTTTAAAATATAAAGATATGTTCCCGTGCAGATCTCAACAATAACTTGTTCAGATTTTACATATTGATTATTTTGAACTAAAATAAATCTTTATTTTTTTTTGGAATAATCATGTTATATATAATATCTTCACTCTCAATAGTTACATACATTGCTATGTAACATAGAAAAGTGATATGCCCATGATGTGTACATGTAGGATGAACCAAATCCCCATTGAATTTTATTTCTCCATTAGAAAGGGCTTATACATGTGCTAGAGTACCTCCCATGAATACCATACTGGTATGAAAAGTTCTTAACGTTAGTTGAGTGCTTAGTTCCCCAATAGATTAACTCGTAATAATACTTACAGCTTCTCCCAATTCAACCAGGTCACCATGAGTAGGGCTCTAATCGGCAAATCAAAGACGTGCTTTTACAAGTAAAGGAAGTTGGGATAGATATTGGTTGTGTTTGAAAGGTTATGAATTGATTGACAAGTCCAATCTCAATATCTTGATTTTATATGACAATATATCGAGGGCCTATATATACATATCATCTGTTAATACATGACCAATCAATGTTTGGATAAAAATTCTTTCAGTATCATCCTTGACAGGACCTGCATCAGAAAGTCTCTAGGAACTCCTAGGTTGTCCCGCCTAGTGAAGTCCCACTGGATAATCCCTAAAAGATATCCAATGGAACTCCACTTAAAACATAGACAATGAACAACATACATTATCGATAATACCTCAATGTATATATATAAAACCACAACAACACAAAAGTCCATAACCGGCCTATTGTACCACAAGCCATAACTATACGTGTATATAATATGGTCTCTACTAAATCTAATATCTAGATCAGAGCATTCTAAGAGTGTTAACAAAGTTTAGAACTAAAAATAAATAATAAATGAGTCCGGAGAGATAAAGGTAAAATAAAGAAAGGATAAATATTGCTGCTGACGTGGAAATAACAGAGTGACAAACGGTGTACAAGGTAGATTGCTACTAATTGCCTAGGCCTAGGGGAATGAATTTAAAACAAAAAAAAATATGAGATAAAGAAATCTCAGTGAGTGGCATAGTATAATAAAAAAATATAATTATTTCCGTAAAACTTTCTCTGAAGACCTTTGGTTCCACTTGTTTGAAAAGTTCCCCGTTTAAAAATCATTTTGTAAAACCCAAACTTATACCCCAATTCAATATCATAAAATTTATGCTTAAAAGGTATAAAGTGAATGATCTATATAATATTATAAAATGTCTTAATCAATATATAAATATTAAGTATAAAATATTATAAACACAATTTCATAAAATAATTATGAAAGTGTAGTAATAACCACAATATTTGAAAACCATCAATATACTCAAAACATACAATGTATCATTCGATGTACCAAACTGTAAACCGTGGGATACACCTACCTTACGATCCTTAATGTACAAAGGTATTGTGGAAATAGTAAACTGTCAGGACATATCCAGCCTCACGGTCTATGGCAATAATAAACCATCGAGATGAACCCAACCTCATGACACCGTGGCAAACCACACACGCTATAATATAATACTGATCCGAGACATTAGTACTATATGGTACATCAATTAAAAATAAACAACACAGTATTGTTAAAACAATATTGTAAGACGATATAACAATCTTATAAGATCATATAGACTTTTCTAAACAATACTGTATCATAAATTATAATTTAATATTCAAATTCAACCACTTATTTAAATGTTTCAAAATTTTCATGTCATCATTTCATGCTAAAATCAGAAATAACATAATAAAATATATTCACCACAAACCAATTTTAAGCACATAAAATTATAACATATTTGAACATGCTTAAAATTATATAATTTTTAATCTGCTTTCACAAATTAATTATTTTCTAAAATAATTGAAAACCTCAATTCAAATACTAAGATATTTAAATAACATGATTCACAAGTTCACTATGAACTCATCAAAGTTGGAAACCATTAAAAATCTTATTAAAATCCACATAAAATAATAACACATATCAGTGAAAGCAGATATTTATATATATACATAAAACAAACATTTCAATCAAATGGTATATACATAAAATATCCAAACGACATATATATTACACTATATATCCAAAACATTTACAAATTATAACCACTTACAGTACTGCAGATGCTCACTCCAGCTCCTTTACACAACAGCATCTAGACTCAACACTAGTGTCTGTAATATAATAAAATATTTCTCAAACTCCAACAACTAAACCAAAGATATTTGTGAACACCAAATGTCTTAAAAATGATTTATACCACTATAAAATTACAAAAATTGGACATCAAATGGTCCAATTATACTGCGTACCCATAGGATCCGGTACCCAAAATTGGGCCTTTTTCACCCAAAGGCTAATCTTTCAAAATTGAACCATGTAATGGGTCCTAATAATATCTAATTTCACTAACCCAACTTCAATTTTGTCCAATTTGACCAATTTTGTCCAAACACAGTTCGAATTTATTCAATATTTATTTAATTGACCCAAAAATGAAAAAATTATCAAATGACCTCCAAAATTCGTAAATTTTATATTAATGGAAAGCCCAAGAGATAAGGAATATAATGGTGTACTCACCTCAGTCCAAAAGTGTCACCAGTGCCTGGAAAATTTGTCGCAATACTGGGCTAAAGTCCAAGTGGATGTATCTCTCAAACGGTGAGAAATCTTGGCAAATGGACCAAGGAAATGAGATCAAAGGGTCAAAAAAGGTAGGAAAGATCTACATGTTGGCCTGAAATGGCCAAATAACCGAAAAAGCCCAAACGGTTGACGTCGGCTTCAAACTGCCAATCCTAGCGCATCTGCCAACAATTTGTGGGCTTTGTAACAAGAAATGATATATTTTGTTAAAGACAAACATTCATGTAAATTGCTTTGAATACGTATGTCAATTATTTGTTTTTATGGATCCAACATTAGTTCTCTCATACCTACTAATTGGTGTTCTTGAGATGCATCTCTTCTAGCACCCGAAAAGGATATTATATGGATTGAAAGGGTCAGTCATCCTAAAATTACAATTCATTATGTGTCATAAATAGTCACTTGTAGAGTACCATATCTCAATAGATTGTCATAAATCTTTATCCATGTGTATGTTCCCATAATGATGTGTTTTTCCAAAATCAAATCTTGTTGTTCAGCATCTAAAATGTATTATATAATGGTAATACATATATAACCCGATGTGTGTATGTAGCTCACAACTGACCACTTATATTAGTTCATAGAATCCCTAATTCGAATTGAAATATACAACTTGACTTAAATTGTATAATGATTCAGTACAGTAGTTTGTATAACAGATAATCAATATTCCTTTTTCTTAAAACAACAAAATAAGTCTCTTTTTACTTCTAATCGAGAATTCCCCAAAAATATTCTTGTTTTTTTTTTTTTTTTTTTTTTGCTTTACGATGCATTTCATCTTTAAATTAATATGTATATAATATAAGTCTCTTATTATTATAAGTTATATGATATATATATATATATATATATGAGACCAAAAACAAGAAATGGCAAGATAGTTTGTGTATACCAATGGAAGAAATAAAAATGTGGAAAACAAGACAGAGATTCTCTACAATGACATTATAGGCCACAAAATATTTTTTTGATAATAAAGCACTGTTAGTTTAGTTTGGTAGAATGTGGGTCTCCAAAACCCAATATCCTGGGTTCAAATCATATAGAGTTTGATGCCATTCTTGCTATTTTAGGCTAGTTGTTTCTCTATCTTTCTTGAGACATTTTAAGATGTAGTCTTTAGAAGCTTTTGGATACCATGTTCTAGAGCCAATCTAAGTGTCAATGATAGAAGGATTGGGGTTTCTATAGAAATATCTTCCAATACAATGTGAGGTTGCAAGCCATCAGATGCCTCTATTAGTTGAGTGCCATGATAGATAGGGAAAAATATGCAATCTAATATGGAATTTCAATGTTTAGAACAAAAGCCTTTATAGAATGCTACCTATTTGGATCCTCGTTCATCATTTTGGAGAGGGTTGTAGTGAGTCCTCAATGAGAGGGCCAATCACTCTACTACTAGTTTGGTGGCCAGCAACTTGATGATTTGGAACCCTAAACATGGCTAGATAAGAAAAGTCTCACAAGAAAGTAGTTCCTACATAAAATTCAATAAAATATAAATGAATTTTCTTGTTGAAGGTAGAAAAATAGGTTCAAAACTGTTTGCAAAAATTAGAACTTTTTGAAGACTCATAATCTTGAATGTTGTATGATATAACAATCATGTCCATAAATAAATTTAATAAAGTAGAAATCAGTGATGGTAATGCTAAAGAACATGACAAGCTAAGGGTTAAAATTTTAGAAGTGATGTGATGGTAATGCTAAAGAACGTGACAAGGTGAGGGTTAAAATTTTTGTTAATTCAACATATTTCTAACGTGCTCTATCCATGGTTTTAAGCCATGCTTTAAGCTAAAAAAGTTAGCGAACTTCATTGTTGCTTAAATTCCAATTCTCTTCAATAAAATTTAACACTTTCATTCATGTAAATGCTTTTGCTTAAAGTTCTCTCTTCGTCAAAAGCAAATTAAAGCTGCCCTTCAACACTACCATCACCATAGCAACTGATCCAAATCTAGCTTTTTTAAGAGTTGTCAATTGTTTTAAGCTCACAAATGATGTTTTCATATGTAATCTTTTAAAAGTCATCAACTCTAACTACTCCATATTAACTAACATTTTTAAGGCACTCAAAGCTCATCATTTTGAAAGCATAAATGTTCCTTTCCACGCACCCAAACTATTCATTATTCAAATGTGCATCTCAAAAAAAAAAAAAAAAAGAATGTGATAATTCCAAAGCTAGAAATTTATCCTCCACGCAATAATTAAGAGTTTCTTTCACAGATACCATTGAAATTTCAAAAAAAAAAAATCAAAAAACAAAAAAATGCTAAATAAAGATGAAGTTGGTGGATGCCATAATCCACAAACAAAGATCAAACGATGAAAAACTGAAAATTGTATGGGTAAATAATCAACAGATGACGCGTCATGGAAATTAAGTCGCCACATGTGATACTCGAAGATACATGTCATCAAAAAGTGTTATAATGGAAAAAAAGCCTCGGTAAAGGAGGTTAGCTCGATAAGTATAAACAGAATAAAAAGTTAGCTGAGGTAACTCCTTCGAGGTGTCCTTCAAGCTATTACACTTCTTTTTAATCTTTGTGTCCCTATTGTCCATGAATTTCCTTAATGGAAGTAGTAAATATTGTCCAAGGCCACCATCTGGATCAGGAACTCTAGCTATTATGGGCAATATGAGATCGAAATCAAACAAAGCATCTTTCTCGAATTCCTTTGCCAACTATGGAGGGGCAACTGTGAGGGAAGTGGTTAGTAAGAGAGTAGAGCATTTAAGGATGCAGGAAGAGAGGGATTTGAGCAACTTGGGCTTTGAGAAGTTTGAACTTTACAACTAATTGGAGAGAGAAAGGGGGATCAAGAGGGAAAGGGAGAGGCCAACTAAGAGATTGAAAAATTTGAATAATTTAGGGCATTTTTTGTAAAAGAAAATTGGCTTTTACTATTTTAAAGGCATTTAGGCCTTCTTTTTATATTATTTTTGGATTGGAGCAGTTAGTCCTTTTTTTTGGACATTGGACCTAAGGAAAAAAAAATTAGGATTTTGATAGATGAGATTATATTAAATAGCATGGTTTTGGACTAAACAAAATAGTTGCAACTCTTTATTGTCACTACTGGTGATTGATTAGACAACATAGACCTTTTCAATGATAGTTTGTAAGCCTTTGTCATAATTGGATTCAAATATTCGGGGTAAAATTTGGCACCAAGAAATTTTGAAGGCAACAATGATAACAATTATATGACAACATGAAAATTGTCACTGAATCTATGATACCGTGAGAGAAAAATATTTTGTCACTGATATAATATGATACGATACTGTGAAATAAAAGAATTGTCACATTAATTGTCACAATTGCTAAGCCTTCGGTGACAATTTTTTTGGTGGCATTCCGAAAATTGTAAGTGTTGCTGGTTTTTTTTTTTTTTTTTGGGCCTTTTAATAGGTATTACCTGAACAAATGAGTTAGGGAATGAACTTTAACTTGCTGGATAAACATTTTCCAGATTTTTTTTACTTATCACCTATTTTCCATTTGTTAAGGTACCCAAAAAAAAAAAAAATCAAGTAACAAATTTGAAGGGGTAATGGATTACAGATTTCCGTTGTTCTATTTATATATTCAAGTGCACTCCCCTAACCCAAAAATGAAAAATGAAAAAATGTTCTTAGAAAAGTAGAAATAAGAAGATACCCATATTTGTAAGGGATATATTGCTTGTCATTATTGAGAAACTTGAGTCTTTTTATTTTCATTATTTGATCTCAAAGTACTTTGCACTAATTAAATATCTTAAATTTCTGTTTCAACTACAAAGCAAGTAAATTTGAACCAAAAATACAATTTCATTATTTTGATAACTATAAAGACCCAACAAGAGTTTGTGTGTGGCATGAACTTGCAGCAAAACTAACACGTAAAAGGTGTCTCAAGCTCACTAGGAATGATAAATTCTCATATTCATATCCAGTAGAAAGATCAAGGGAAAAAATAAGTAAAAAATAAAAGGAAGTTACCACTTTTGGAATTTTTTTTTGAGGGGGGGGGGGGGAAGAGCTCAGATTGGAATGGTAGTGAAAAAATGTGGACACGTGTCCTTTCTCGAAGCCTTCAATTGGATTTGCTGGTTTGCATGCTTGTCATTTGAATTCTAAATTATTATATTCAGATCTTATGAGATACTATTTCTATGAATATATTTTCTATTTTTAATCCTAACTATGAAGAAATTATCAAAAAATTTATATATATCATAATTATTAAATCATAATTAATTGTGAACAAAATGTTCAACTTTTTACAAGAAAAACAAAAATGGAAAAAGTAACAAAGTTAAAAGCAACAAAAATGAAATGTTCAACTTTTTAGTTAGTAAGCCATTTACATCTACAACTAGGAAGTCATGAGTTTGAGACATCAGAGTGAAAGGAAAAGTATTGCAAATGATTAAGGACGACCTACTCCTAAACCTGTATTATATTAGTCCAAATGTAATTATAGTCAAGTTATAATGGTCACCTTAATCTCGCACCAACCTGTGATTAGAAACCTTAGGATATGATGAAGATGCCACAATAGGTGATGGATATCCTATTGATAAGTCAAAACTAAAACATTCATTCATTAATAAATGGTGTTTTAGGCGTTCAAAGAGAACAAAAAGAATTCAATCTCACAAATTATTTTATGTATAAAATTCAAGTTGTGTTCTTATTCAGAAATAAGACTTTAAATACACTACAAAGTCACAAATAAACCCTAAAAAATCTAGGGCAAAACCCGGCCAACATTAGGAAACATGATGGTGGTCGAATTTCACTACTTTCCTAAGTCTAATTTCTAATTAATTAATTCCTTTATTTTGGAATTATGAATTAATTAATTACAAGTAAAATAATAAAATATTAATTTTTCTAAGTTAATTTTTCCAGCAAATAAATAAATAAAAATCAAAAGTAAAGGTAATTTCCTAAAACAAAAAGTAGAAATCAAATTAGGAAACTAAAATACTAGCTTTGTGACTAAGTTGACTTTGAGCAATCTTTGACCAATTTGAGCTTCAAATCACCTTCCATATGCGTTTTAGGATGCCAAATAGGATTATTATGGAATTCCACACGTTGCCCTTGCTTGGAGGAAAGAAAAAAAGCCAACTCAGCAAAATACAATAAAGCCAGCAAATAATACAGCAAAAACCGGCCAAGCTTCCTCTTATGTGCACACCACCTTTTTGTTTGCCTATGAAGATGCCTTGACTTGATTCCATGACCTGTTAGTCATATGTACTGAATCCATAAAGTGTTGGAATCATTTCACGCCGCCCGGACTTCATAAATGCACCAAGAATGCTACCCAAGTCCATATCGGCTTTCACCACTTGTATGCTCAAAACCGGCCTTGGATCTTCGAGTATGGACAAGCTCTCTTGCGAATGAATTACTCCCTGGTTAAAGGCAGTAAGGTTTTCCTAAACCTCTTAGCTTGAGCCCTAATGATCGGCCCGATCTTTATCTGTATCGGGTCAATACCCCAGCAGGTTGTCGGTTATGCGGGCTTGGGTGGAATCACATTAATGGTATATCCATGTGTCGTAGGACCTTATAATACCATGGATGACCAAATGGATGATCTGATAAAAGCAAGAAAAAATTGTTGCACTTATAACAAGGACATTTTATTTTGACTCCTTGTTGCCAACATTATGTCTTGCAAAATCTAAAAAATGGTTGACTCCAGTTATATATTCAAGAAATGTTCTGTTGCGTAGGTGAATCCAACTTTTATTCATATTTGTATGCTTAATGATGACACACACAATTAGTAACATATATAAGGATAGGCAGCAACTAACCACACTACAACTCACGGCAGCCACACAAAGTATGTGTCATAAAGGCCACAACCCCTCTACTATATGAGAAACATTGTAGGTTATGTAAGGGAAGTTAAAGGAGGAAAGAAACTAGATAAGAAAGGGACAAATGTGTAGCTAATGACAATGGAAAATGGCAGCAATTACTATTCATATGTCAAATATGGCCATCTAAGAATATATGCTATGTGCTTATTCATAATCATATGTATCTAGACAACTTAATAGATTGAAAGTAGGCAGTTACAACCAAATCCAAAATTTCCAACAACTATAAAAATCATACTATATGTATGTCTTGAGCCAAGAACAATATGCAGTCACATAACAACATATCAGCAGAAAGTAAAGACCATAGGGATGCGAAAACATGATATAGTATGTTTATTCAGAACGCATATGTACACATCCAAAGTATACCAACAGTATAGTAAACATGCAATCGGTGGTACTTAATGTGTGACTATAAATCTCAAATGCTTTGCTATAAACCAAAACCAGGAGTTATACATACAAAACTCCTAGCCAAAACACATTGTTTAAAATAGATGCGTGATATATCATGCAACACACATTTATCAGTTTGAACTATATATGGGAATGTAAGCAAAAAAGGACCAACTTATCAGCCAAAAATTCCTAGCAGAATTGGGAACCTGTCAAATGCAATCCTCACTTTTTAAGATCCGCCAAGAGCTGTAAACACAATGAGGACAATAACATACAAACTTTGTTCCCATGAACACATCCAAAATAATACACTGTGGTGGAAAAGTTTAAAAAAAAATACTAATGCAACATAGCAAATATTGCAACTAGAATTACCACGTAATGCATGCCACATAAATCATACAAACATAGATAAAGTTGGTGAGAAATCCATACAAAGAATAATAAAAAGTAGAATGAAAATGGACATGCATAAGGATACGAATCCAACATACTCTAACAAGGAGCACAAAGTAATAACCGCATTGCTCTCTAAAAAATCAAGCATCACATAACACAATGAAGCAAACGTGGTGAATTGTATATGTCCATTAGGGAGAAAATTAATAATGGCAATTGTGTTTGCAAGTAACAGCATATAGCAAGTTCAACAAGTTGAATTTGTGAAGTAAAGAATGAACGATGTATATAAAATGCACCAGTTATGTCTACGATACGAACAGAAGTCCAAAGTTTATCCAATTATAATTCTAGTTTACTAACTAGTGAAGAAAACATAGATATGACTTTGGGCATACACAAAGTAGAAAGTAAGATGGAGAATGACAAAGAAGGAAGACAAACAGAAAATATGAACTTTACATTTGGACCAAGCATTGGTTGAAACAAGCTAGTTCAAACATTGTTAAACACCAAATAAATCAATCAAGTACTATATACAACATGTTAAACAGGCAAAAACAATACCAAAAGAAGAAAATAATAAATGATAGCTACACAATGCAACTAAAAACACCTAGCAAGACTAACCGAAACCATAATTAAATGATGCAAATATGCAAAATAGACATGTCTTTAACATATCAATTGTCGGGCCAATATGAATGAAGCTCAAACCCAATTACAGAGGGCAAAAAAATAAACATGGAACAAGATGCTGCACCAAATAACAAAATTTTGTCTATATATGTATATGTAACTCTAGGTTTTGATTGACCCACATCAAAAACAGCTATAAAGGTAATATATTCATTTCTGTTTACTATCCAACAAAATGACCAATTGATTTTTTACATACTTCATTGAAAGACTTGACCCGTCTAAATGCACAAATTGCAAACATGTTACCACGGGTTCAAATGGCCAGCAACGAAATGTGTATGCATTTGTGTTCTAAAGCTAGTAATGCAATTTCACAAGTAAGCAACAAAATGACAACTATATTCTAAAGTGGTCTCCCAAGTTTTTGTTGTAAGCTTCATACAAGAAAAATTTGAACCCTTGCCATGTCTACCACTGCAATGGTAGACCCTTATTTTGGCATAATAGATTGCATGAAAGAAGATCCTATAAATTGATGCAATGGGTACCATGAAATGCCATTCAATAACAAAAATCTGCATGAAAAACGCAATAGCCAAAGCACCTAAAACAATAACTATGGGGAATTCCATACCATAACCTAGAAGATTAAAGTGGACATATTGCGAGACAGAGAGGAAAGCATACTAGGCGTAGTCAAAAGCATCGAACACTGCGAAATGTCTGCAGAGCGAATGAGAAGATAATCGTGATCGACCAACTTACAGGGCCTTGAATGAGCAAATACAAAATGTTAGTCTTCCAGAGCTAAAAGTTATGAGTATCGTGAGTGAGCTATGACAGGGTGAGTGTCAATCACAGGAAATGGAGAGATAGAGGGAAACCACACTTAGATTTTTTCAATCCAATGAAAATTGGTCTTTGTAGTGGACATAGATTGAAACGCACCATTTTGGGCAAAACTTTTGGGCTTGACAATGCCACTCTTTGTAGTTAATAGGTATTGGCTGGTCAAAATTATATTGTTCAGCGACTGTTCTAAATTTTCATCACAGTTTAGGGGTAAAAATGGGAGGGAAAATCTGGCACCTAAAATTTTTGGATCTTTCATGATAAAAAGTTGTGACAAACAAAAATTAGTCATGTACTAGAACATGAAATCTAAATAGGTGGCATTTGAAATTTTTATAATGTAATGCCAACATTAAGTGACAAATTTGTATTCATCAGTCAAAATTTTATAGTGGTTGCCCAAATTTTTTGTAGTTTGTAATTTTGTTGCAGATAGATTGGCTAATATTAGTCATAGTTTAGACCTAAATTTAATTTGTTTGTAGCAATTGCTAAAAAATTTGATCGTTTAGTTTCTTTGGATTGTATGGAAAGATTTTCTTCTCGGTTTTGTTGTGGCGTAGGTTTTTTGTTTTCTTTAAAACAAAGTTAATGATTCCCATTAAACATTCTTTTTATCCCTATTTTCTTTTTCATTTTGGACTAAAATGTCAAAATGATTCAACAATTCTAAACTTTACAAGCCTACAATATTAGTCTTTGTTTCTTTTCGTTTCTTTTTTTTTTTTTCATGTAGGAAAATATATAATATATGTATATATATATATATATATATATATGTGTGTGTGTGTGTGTGTGTGTGTGTGTGTTACTTGGCAATAACATGATTAGTTAATTAACAGTAAAAACAAATAATATTAATATGAATTAGATAAAAAAAAAAAAAAAGGGAATGCATCACTATAAATGAATTCCATTAACAATAATAAGGATAATAATAGTAATATTGACTATTAAAAGAGAAAAAATAAGATAATAATATTTTAAGAAGAGGGCTCGCAAGAAAAAGCATTTTGACAGAAAATCAAACCCTTCATTAATATGATCTAAAGGTGTATATTTGACTTTTTTAAAACCTTTTAATTTCTTATACCTTATCCAAATAACGTTTTACCATTCTTTAAAAAAGTTATTATTACATGTAAATAATATTTTCTCTCCTAATTTAATTTCTCTCTCTCTAATTAAACTCTAACCGTCTTTCTCTACCAATTATCTCATGGAAAAAAATGCAGTACACTTTTTGGAGACTATAGTGTCAAGTCTGACTATCAAGTGGCCAGAGAATGGAGTGAGCATCAAAAATTGAAGAAGAGATCTTCAAGTGCTGAATCTCATTCATCTTGGTGCAAAAATTGGAATTTGAATTTGAAGTCGCAAAAGGTGAGGAATAATTAATGGAATTGTGACTTTTGTAGATTATGGAGCTATGTTCGTTCTGAAGAAGTGTCTGATGCTTCTCTTCTTTTCTTAGAGTATGACAGTATCAATTTTGGAACATTCTTAGATATTTGTTGTTGGGTTTTCCAAAATTTTAGTACTTTTAAGTGAACGTTTTGCTATGATTTGTTGAGCTTTGTGGAGTAGGATAAATGTAGGTACTCATGGTCAAGTGATGAAATCTATGCAAAATATTCTCGATGATATAGCATATCAGGACCTATCCAAAATTTCTCATTGGAACTCTAGATAAACTCTGATCCCAGGAAAACACCACCGAATCTTCCAATGGAAAATCCGGTAGCATCTCCCCTAAGAGGAGGACTTATCACAAAATTCCCTACACAGAAAATATACTTCTATATGCACCACTTTATTCCTCTCACCTTACTATAATTTATTTCCATAAGTTTGCAACATTCAAATAAATAACAGGGAACCAGTGTATAAGTAAATAAATAAATATCCAAATAGTATACAGAGCTTTACAAAGATACGATTAAGTATAAAATTAATACAACAACAATAACAAAAGATAAAAGAGATGATATAAGATGGAGAGGGAAAGAAAGGAAAACTTCTTGGACTGTCAGCAATGAACGAAGACGTCGAGCTCGCCTTCGGACAATCAACATCTACAAAACTAGGCCTGGGGGAATGGAATTTAAAAACGTGATATGCTAATCATCTCCGTAAGTGACCCTAGCTACTCACAATTTTAATAATAATAATATATCAATAAAAGAAACTTAATTAATCAGTACTAAATAAATAATTAAATAATATATAGTTAAAATAATGTTTTCTCTCAAAATCTTCACAATTCACTCCGTTAGAAAGATTCTCTTTTTTAAAAAACATTTTTCACAAAATCCAATATTTATACCCCAAAAATATAAAAATAATCAATTAGGTAAATTACAAATAAATTACAATAAATTAAAGATCTATAATTTATAATGAGAAATAAAAATAAAAATAAAAATAATTTTAATAGCAATTACTAAATGGTAAATAAAATATTATAAATAAATAAAATAAAATCACAATGGAATTTACATTAAACGTAATTAAGGAAATATTAAATTAAATGGAATGCAATAAATTAAAATGCACATAAAATACAAATATTAATTTACAACTCAATATATACATTAAAAACACTTTAAAAATCAATTATTAAATTTAGAATAAAACATCATTACATAAAATAAAATAAAATCATAAATAAACGTGCATTAAAGAAATTTGGCATAAAACAAAAAAATAAATGTAATATATAAATTATAATATTTACTAACTAAATCAATGAAATAATAAATCATAAAGAAATTATTATAATTAGTTCCAAATGCAATTTTCGAAGGAAATGAAATACATTAAATTTCATGTTTAAATTCTATATTGAAACAAAATGAAAACATGAATAAATACTATTGAAACAAAATGAAAACATGAATAAATACATCTAAATAATCAATTTCAATAAGTAAAATAAATCAATTAGATAATAAAAGAAAAATTGTAAATCAATTTAAAATAAATGGTAGCAATATAATAAAATATAATAGAATTTATTTCAAAATACCAAATCAATTTAAAGAACAAAATCATAGCAAATATCTTTTAAACATTTATAAGAATAGGTAATAAAACCATAATAACATTTTCATAAAATTTGTATAAAACTTTAAATTTAAATAAACAATAAAAACACTATTAAATACCATTTAAATTAAAATCATGTCGTGAAAACCATTTGATACACCAATTATATACCAGTGACACCGACGGTACTCAGTGTCCCAAGCATCGCCAGACAAAGAGGTTAAATAGAGAAACCGGCATATGGTCGCGTGGTGTCCCACAGCGCTACTGCTAACAGCCGTCCTAACCATGAAGAAGGGCGGCTATGACCAATATCAAACTTGCCTACCCTTGGTCTGATGGCAACCGTAAAACAATCCCATAAATCACCTACGCACTAATCATATCCACCTGCATGCTAACCATATCCATATGTGCACTAATCATAACACATACACAATACAGAACACAGTACTATATGGTGCATCTAAAATTTATAAATCATAAAATCAATATTTATGCAAATTACTACCAGGTTTATTTTATCCAATTAAACCCGTAATTTTTTTTTTCACAATTCTTTTTTAAATCATCGTCATAAATTCATCGCTTAAATTCCATCAATTTCGCCATAATTAAATCAATCCCACAATATTCAAATGCGTAAACATATACTCTTAAGCATAATTTTTAAAACGAAATCCAAAAATATTTAAAATTCAAGATAAGTATAATTTCATTAAAATCACATAAAAATTCACAAATGCACAAATTTATATAAATACACTATTTTATTAATCATAATTAATCCACAATTAAATTCAATAATAGTTCAATAAAAATTAAAAACCATAATTCCTTTAAAACCCAAAATGTATTTTTGGGAACAAACCAAAATCATAAATAATTGATGAATAAATTCATTTTTTGAACATAATACTTTAAAACAATATTTTCCTCAAAAATCAATATATAATTAAATCCCAAAATTCATCAATATACAATAAATTTAAAATAAATAATTTCATTCAAGTCCATGCAATCAATCCATACGAAAAATAATATTAAATCATATAAATTCATATATTATTAAAATCATACAATTATGCACAGTAAAATCTAATAATTATTAATAAAGTTCCAAATCCATAAAATTCTTAAAATCAAATATTTCTTAATGCACAATATTTTAATTTCATTCAATTTTGGCATCAAAGTTCCAATTATAAATTTACTAGATATTCAACACATAAAATATCATTTCAAATATTCAATTAACACAAAAATATTCATAATTTAACTCCCGAAAATAATTTGAAGGTGGGTCACTCACATCGAGCACGCAATTTAATCAAGATCCTCCATTAGATCGATTCCACAACTCACACGTACTCCTTAAATATCAACAATACACAAACCGATTAAATTAATATTTTAATCAGGTAAATTATATATGGTTACCTGTAGGATTTAACACAAACGTTAACTAAAATTCGTAAATGATACACCGAATCGAAGCTTACAATATGAGGATCATGAATTGAGTCTTACCTCCTGGAGATCGGACCCGTGGTGGCCGAAATCTCATCGAAAATGTTTCGGACTTAATGTCCTCAGACTCACAAACCGTTAAGAATTGGGGGAAAAGGACATTGGATTTGGATTTAGAGAGGTTAAATTATAGGAAAATGGTAGGAATTGTCGTCAGAAACTCATTGGAGGTGGGGTTTTCCGATGAGCCGTCATGGCCATTAGAATTCGCCACCGCAGGGGGCTCATTCGGCGCCATTGGCAATAAAAATTTGTGGAGAGGTAGATCTGGTGATAAGTAAGCCAATGGAACCGACGGTGAGGCAAATAGAGGTCTAGATTGGGAGATATTGGCCGAAGAAGGAATCGACACCGCTGTAGAAAAATGCCCCAATCCAGGCACGTCGGCGATCGGTTGGCCATGAAATTTTGGTGGCCAGCTGGAAATGAAGAGGCGGTGCTGGTAGGGTGGTGTGTGTACCGTTCTGGTGGCCGGAGGGTGGTCAACCGCATAAGGCCAATCCACCCCCTTTTTCTCTCTTTCTCTCTCCTCCCTCCCCCTTGGGGTGGTTAACTTGTTTTGCTCATAACTTTCAAACCGCACTCCGTTTTCGATATGCTACTAGTCTATGGACTCGGGATCGATGCGTACTTCATAACAGTGTCTCGGTCAGCCTAGAATTCTTGCCAAGTAAAAAGGTAAAAGTTTGACCCTTCTCGGTCAATGACGATCAACCCAGTCAACTTCGGTCAACTTGAGAATTTCCAGCGTACTTCGGAATGGGATGTTACATAGCAGCTATCAATGTTATATCAATATATATATATATATATTTTTTTTTAGAATTCATATCCATGCTGAGTTTAAGGAATTTTTTTCAAATTGTTCTTCAACTAGTATGACAAAAGGGGAAAAAAAAAAAAATCGGTAGCTTCCAAATAAAGAGCATTTTAAAGACTGATGAGAGGAAATTAATTCGAGCTATGACCAAACCAATTCCGAATCAAATATTTACTTTGGTTGTAAAACGTTTTTTATTATTAAGAGGGTATCTTTTGCCATGGATTGTGATTGGTATGGAGGGACTGTTGAATCGAATTCCTTGTTGGCTATCAATATGAATTTGGGGAAGCAGGAGGGGTTAGCTACTGAGTGCTTTATAGTGAGAGATTTCAAATATTTGTTTAAAAGCAATCCTAATTTTTCTTTACATTTGTTCCCAGGTGCTCTAGTATTGTAGCTGATAAATTAGCCAAGGAAGCTTTAGATTGTGATATGTTTTACCCTTGGTTAGAATAAGGTTCTAAGTGGCTTCTTCATTATTTAGATATATATATATATATATATATTGGCTTGTTATCTAGTTCTATTTAATGAAATCATTCATTTTGTCAAAAATAAAATAAAATAAATAAGAAAAATAGATCTACACCATACGACCAAACTATGCGTCCATAAACATATATATATATATATATATATATGTGTGTGTGTATATATATATATATATGTGTGTGTGTGCATATATATATATATATATATATACAACCAAATTAATAACCATTATATATCTCATTAAATATAGATACACACTGAGCTAAGTTGGACCAACATCTTCTTCCATAGATCACAGCAACCCTGCAGTAAATGGATGCCCAACTATAGGGGTTTATCTTTGCTGGTTGTCTCAAATGTTAACAAGTGGCAATATTACATCAAACAGATGAAAAATATGAGGTATAAACACTACTTTTCCAAAATAATCCTAAACTTATTTTAATTACATTAACAAATCATCTAAATATATAAAGCTAGCGAGCAAGTAGAAACCATGCACCAAACAAAGCAAAATATATGATGTCTCAACATTGCTTTTCCAAAATAATTATAAACTCAAATGATAAATCTGTAGTAAATGTACAATAATTTTTGGTACTGCTACGCCATCAAATTCTGCCAATATTTTGTCAAAAAAATTTCTACATCAATATGGAAAAACAAAAATAACAAAAAAAGTTCCAGCTTAGATGAAAGAAAAAGAATTATATATCTCTATTTCTTAGTTTTGGCTTCGAATGTCAACTCCAAGTATGCAACATACGTAGGAAAAAAAAATTATGTTGATATTGCAATTAAAAGAACAAATCAGTTTACAAATAAATAATAATAATAATAATAACAATAACAACAACCACTAGAAATAAGTACTTACATACCTTAGCACTTATCGTTATTGTTGTTTCAAAATGTATAAATAGAATTCAAATTTTCTCATTATGTGGAGTCATTTTCTGCAAGTTCAAAGAAATAAAAACAATTAATAAAAAAAAAAAAGCTAGTGAAATACAAAATAATCAATTTACCTGTACATATAAAAAAATAAATAAATAAAGAAGAAGAGAAAAGTACGTCTTACATGAGTTGATGATTAGTTCAGTACAATTTTTCTTGGGATTTTTAGGACATATTTTCTTGTCATGTCCAAACCCTTTGCATAAAGCACATTATCACTTTTTACTTTTCTATGCTAATTCAATACTTGATTGAAACCTTCCCCTACTAGCTGAATCTTTCTTTACCTTTTCCATCCTTCTTTCAACTTTTTTGTGAGTGAAATATTGGGATCCGATAGTACAAATTGATAACTCACATTCTTAACGAATATTGAACTCATTTTGGTAAGCATCAAGTTAGGATGCTTATCCTGTATCAACTTTATAAATCGGCATAGATACTTCTTCAATGGCTTTGATAAATAATTGGTATCCTTCATTTGATTCAGCAGCATGACATAGTTGAGTTGACTCAATGCCCTTGAATGTCGTTCTCCATCATAATCACTAATTTTTTTATGAATCCATTGTTCGAAATTTGTTTGTTCCTTGCGTCCATCTTCTTTTAATGAAGTGTAAAGGCAATAGATAAATGTCTTCACGTCTAAGGATTTTAAGAATATGCCCACGAAGAGTCCCACAAACTAAAAATGTTGGCATTCACATTTCCCTTCTTGATTTCTTAAATTAAAACTTACTTCAAATTTCTCACATTTTCTTTCTTTATGCTTTATTGTGTATGTTCCACAGTCATAATTCACTTTTTCATCTCCTTAACTTTATTCCATTCTTCTTTGGATTTCTCAAAAATGTTCCTGGTATATACTTTTGATGCCTGCTTTAAAAGTAAAGCATCATTTACAATTCGATACTTATGTTTGATTCGAAATCCTCATCCTTCTCCCTATTTACAATTGAAGATAAAGCTTTATCATATTCGAGCACAACCTTATGAAGGTTAGTTCAAGAAGTAACAAAGCTATCAAAAAACGAGTTTATACTTTCACTGCAACAAGTAGTATTCATTCTAACAAAGAATAAACCACGATTATATATTGGAACCCAACTAGCACGAATTACATAGAGATTTTTCAGCCATGTATTATTTTCCAAACTATTATCCACTATTATCTCCGTTATTTCTTCTAAAAATCTTCAACAATATAAGTATAATGAATGTAATTTTTCATAGCTTTTTTGAGAGTCGACTTCTTATAATATATTTGTGATAACCTTTCACTAAATTTTTTCATGATGTGCCAAAGACATAAACAGTATTTATAAGGAAGTACCTTAGCTATAGCTGTCTTCATTGTTGGGTTTTGGTCTGTTATAATAAAAGTAGGATAATTCCCTCACATAGCATTTAGACATGTATCAGATAGCATTTAGCCATATATCAAATAACCATACAAAAATTAAAAATGACTCATCTTGTAACAATGTACAACCAAATTGTATTGACTGAGAATGGAGGTTCACACCAGCAAATGGTGTGAACGGCATTTTATATTTGTTTATCCTATAGATCGTGTCAAAGGTGACAAAGTCGCCAAAACATTGATACAACATATGAGGCCTAGCATCCACCCAAAAAAAAAAATTTAATTGCTTTTGCATCTTTATCACATTGTATTGCACAATAAAATTGCGGATTTTCTGCTTCTTTTTGAAAATATATAAGAACACATTGTGCATCACCAACATCTATCTCCTTACGTCTAATAGATCTCAAATGGTTATAACAATCTCGTTCCACTAAAATTCTAAATTTATGGAAAATGAACCTTATCACATCTTGATATGGTAAAAATTAAAAAATTTGGTGACTATCATTGTTGATTTGTATATTTAAAAGATATATATTAATTAGAATAGCTTAAATATCATTAAAATGGCTAAAAGGGGAAAAAAATAAAAAAAATAAAAGAAAAAGAGCTGAATATTATTGTATATTTGCAGTCCCAGACTGTAAACAGTGAGCCAATTCACATTTCTCTTTTGTTTGTTTTTTTGTCTTCTAATGCCAGTTTACATATTCAAAATACACTCAAATACTAATTAAAATTTAAAAAGCCTTATCTCACCAATAATAATAATAATAATAATATTAAAAAGGGGGTGCGGCTAGAGGCTTACAATATTTATATCATTTGTTTCTTTTTCTTCTTCTTTTTTTTCTTTCTTTTTTCCCTTTTGTGTTTTTTTTTTTTTTTATGCTTTCTGATAAAATCAATATCATTAAAATTTAAAAAGCCTTATCTCACGAATAATAATAATAATAATATTAAAAAGGGGGTGGGGCTAGAGGCTTACGATATTTATGTCATTTGTTTCTTTTTCTTCTTCTTCTTTTTTTTCTTTCTTTTTGCCCTTTTGTTTTTTTTTTTTTTTTTATGCTTTCTGATAAAATCAATATCATTTGTTTGAATCCATCAATAAATTACATCATTTCTGCATATATATCTAATTTCACTGCATCATTTTTTTAAATATCACATAATTACTACATTTACTTATATATGTCATTAATTTTAGCATCTATTAATCCTGTTTTAAAAAAATCAAATACACTATTTCAAGAATTGTTAATCAAAACAAAAAATAATAATATTTTAAAAAATATATATAATTTATGTATGAGTTTTTAAATATTTTTTTAGAATGATTATTCATAGGCTTAGTCAAATTGTAATACCATAAAATACATTCCCGAGTTGAGAGTTCAAGCTTTGGATAAAAATCTTTCTCCTTCAAGTTGTAATAAATAAATATTTTTTCAATGCCCTTTTATGTATGATTTTGATTTTGCCTTAATTACGTTTAGATCTCATACTTTTGGAATATGATGATTCAGACCCATCTATCAATTTTTATTAACTAATTTTAACAATTTAAAAATATAAATTTTCATAATATTATTTAATCATTATATGCTAATAAGTCATAATAGAAACTATTTTTTTAGAATGTCCTTTTTTATGTTTGAGTTTTAAAATGGAAAAAATTTCATTTACACCCTTTGGATTTTGCCCTTAATTACACTTAATTCTTATACTTTTGGAAAATCATTATTTAGGCCCATTTGTAAGTTTTCATCAATCAATTTTAACAATTTAAGGCCGTAACTGCATATTCACAATATTATTCGATCATAGTATGCTAATTGGTAATATTTCTTTGTTCATTAACTGTTAAAACTATGGAATATTGATACAAATATACCTTAAATTATATATGTTGCAACCTTTATTTGGCCAGTAATTGTAATTCTTTTTTTTTTTTTTGGCACTTTGCACCTTAAACTACTTTTACTGGTATTCTGTATCTTGAACTTCAATTTTCTTTGCACCGTTGCATCTTTTCCCTTTTCCTATTATCTTTTTAATATACTTACCATATAACTAAAACCTGGATGTAAAGTATAATTCAATATAGTTTAGAATGAAAAATGCAAAAAGTTTCAAAAAAAAATAATTAAAATAAAAATAAATAATAATATAAAGAATTTTGTAAAAAATAAAAAATAAATGTAATTTCCAAAAATAAAAATAAAATTCTTTACATATAATAGATATCCTTAAAAAACAAATAAGTGAGGACCAATAAAAAAATTTGAACATGCATTAAAAGATACTTTTTTGGAAAAGAAAAATTTTATAAAAGGATAGAATATGAGAAGATCTTATAAGTATTTTTTTTTAAAATAATAAATATAAATATAAAAAAATACAAGTAATAATAAACTAATATATATAATAATAATTTCCCAATTTTTGTAGATTTTATAAATATCTTACCATTTTTTAATGGGCCTTTATTTTTTTTATTTAAAATCTTTATAATATGTAAAAGTTAGTACTTAAATTTTATAATTATCCCCAAAAAAAAAACATAAAGACCAATCAAAAATTTGAACAAGCACTAAGAAAACCATTTTTTGGGAAAAGTGAAATTTTGTTAAAAAAAAAGTACATATTAGAAAATTTAAAAGTATTTTTTTTAAAAATCAAGATTCAAAATTTTAGTATCAGTGCAAATATCGAATGTTCAAAATATTGAAATTTCCATGAAAATATCGAAAAGTATCGAATATCGATAAAAATTTACAAAAAATGGTAGAAATTTATTTTAAAAAATGAACATTTTTGTTGAAACTTTAGCATTAACTTATTTAAACAATCAATTGTCAAATTGATTATAAAAATTACAAAAATATCGAATAGATATTATATTTCTCTTAATCAATTTAATTTATAATAAGCGGTAACAATCATAAATAAACTATTATTGATATAAAATATAAAACCAAATTATATATTTGATAAATTGTTTATTAATTAAAATAAAATAATCATTACAATTACATTATATTTCATAAATATTATCTCAATATTCATAGAACTCTTTGATAATTGAAAATTATTAATATTTTTCTCGTTCTTATTATAAAATGTGAAATGTGAAAAGTAATTACTAAAAGATGTATCTCCTCAATAATTTTTTATGTAATTATCAATATGTCAATTATAAAGATTTTGTATTAAATATAGTTGTCTTTAATATTTAGTATAATATATTCTATCATCTTTTTTTATTTTTATTTGCTTAATGTTATTAATTTAAGTTTTATCAATATCAATTCTACATAATATTGTATTTCCATGTTATTATTTTTCATTCTTATATAATCAATTATTAACTTGTAATTATAGGATTTTAATGAATCTCTCTTATACAAAATGTATAGTAAGTATATATATATATTATTAATAAATAGAACTTATTAAGATTACTGAATTCAATTCACTTCATTTTATTTATATAATTAAATACATAAAAAAAATTAAAAGGTTAAAAAAAATATCACTAAAAGCGATTTGGTTAAATAATTTACCAAATATCAATAATATTTTTGAATTTTTTATAAAAAAAAAATTTTAAAATTTTATAGATATTTCCAAAATTTCCATGAAAATTTTTGAAAATTTACATGGAACTTTCTAAAAGTTCGATAGATATTATGATTTTTTTAATTAAGTTGTTAAAAAATTGATATAAATATTTTGACAAGAATTTCTATGGAAATTTTGATGAAATTTTAAAAATTTCGATAGATATTATGAACATTCTATCCATTTACATTTGAAACCTAAATTTTATTTTAACCCCTTAAAAAAATGAAAATTTTGAGAAAATTTCAAAGAAATTTTGGATAGTTTAAACCTTGTAAAAATAATATATATATATATATAAATACAAAAAATAAATCTAATAAATAAAATAACATATTTTATAAAAATAATTTTTCAAATTTTCTGTCACATTTTATAAATATTTGATTACATTTTTTCATTAGCCTTTACTTTCTTTTTAATCTCTATAATATTTACATATTATTATTTTCTATCTTATAAGAGTTACGTTTTCATTCCTTTAAGCCTTTACCAATTTATTAAAAGAATAATAATTCTTTTTAATGAAAAAAATTTATTGATTTTTCATTAATTTTTATTTGAAAATTTTAGTATTTTACACTTTAAACTATATAAAATTGCGCTTTACACTCTAATTTTTTCCTCCATATACCAGCCATGTAACAAATCGATTGAAAAGTTTACCTAAAAAGAGGAGAAGGGTGCAGTGGTTCAAAAAAGAAAAGATGAAGTTCATGGTGCACAATGCTAAAGGAAAAAACAAAGTTTAGGATGAAAAGTAAATTGTAAAGAGTGCATTCATGCTAACGTCCTTAAAATTAAGTAGTACAAATTAATTACTCTCTCTCCTTTAGAAAAAGGAAAATAAATCTTAGCATTTATTAATAATATTACTCTTTCTCATTTAACTCTTTAAAATTCTCTGTCTAAGAAAAAAAAAAATATACTTCCTAAATATCTTTATCAACTCTTTAACATAAAACAATGAGAAACAAATAAAAATTTTATTAATTTCATTTTTTTTTTCTAGATCTTGAAAGAACTCATTTACCAAATGCTCCATAATAAATTTTGAAAATTATATTGTTTAAATGGATATCATATTTCTTTTGAGGCTTATATTGTATTTTTATTTTTATATGCATTATTATAGTTGTTATTACTATAATTCCTTTTGTATGTTTGGAAAATTAAAGGCTAGATATTGCTGCATTTTTTATGAATAAAAATTCTTATTTTTTTAATTTTTACCATTTGGTTTATTTGATTGATAATTAATGGTCCTTTTTTTCTGGTATTCTACCTCATGCTCTTCATTAGTTTATTCAAACTAATTGGTAAATATTTTAGGAGCATAATGTGACATTAATTTAGATAAAAAAAAATGTGACATTAAATAAAACAGAATTATTTATTAACTAGAAGCTGATGTTAATTTCTTTTCCAATATATAAAAATATTTTATAATTTTTTTAATATAAAGGGTTCAGTCTTACAAACGTTAGATAAAGCTTACTTATATAATAACAAGTTATAATTAGTAACAAGCTAAAGACATTTAAAAAAAAAAAAAAAAAAAAAAAAAAAAAAAAAACTTACTTTCAATTTGACTTTCGTTTTTTCACTTTTTGCAAAGAATTCAAAATATGTCCTCAAATGATAGGTGTTTTTTAAAAAAAAAATGATTTTTTAACCATTTTTGATAGTTATATATATGATTTTTTTTTTTAATGCTAGTCATAGGCAAAGTTTTAAATAACCAAAATTTCCTCTAAAATTTCATTTTTTTAAGAGTTCGAAGTAAAATTTAGATTTCAAATAAAAACAGGTAGAATTTCTATAATATTTGAAATTTTTAAAATTTTATCAAAATTTTTATGAAAATTTCCATCAAAATATCTATATTAAATCTTTAACAATTTGGTTAAAAAATTCATAATATCTATTGAAATTTTAGAAATTTCTATATAAATTTCTGAAAATTTTTATCTGTGAATTTTTTTTTTTTATAAAAAATTCAAAAGAGAAATTCTATAAGTATCAAATTTTTTTACCAAAATTTTGGTAACCAATTATGTGGCAGGTTTTTAATGGTGTTAAATTAATATTGCCTTATATACATGGATAAATAAACCATTTAAAAGTTGCCAAATCATGGATACTAAAATTTTGGTAAAAAAATTTGGTCACTTTAGATTTATCCAATTCAAAAATGTTATTGATGTTTAGTAAATTATTTTATCAAATTAACTTTAGTGATAGTTTTTCTTAATATTGTAATTTTTTAAAAGTATTTAATGAAATAAATAAAACGAAATAAATTGAATTCAATAATCTTAATAAGTTCTATTCATTAATAAAATATATATATAGTTGCTGTACATTATGTATAAGATTAATTTTTTAGAATCTCATAATTACAAGTTAATAATTGATTATATAAGAATGAAAAATAATAACATGAAAATATATATAATATTATGTAGAATTGATATTGTTAGTATTTAAATTAATAACATTAAACAAATAAAAAAAAATAGAATATATTTAATACACCTTATGGTTGACATATTAATAGTTACATAAAAAATTATTAAGAAGATACATCTTTTAATAATTACTTTTCACATTTCACATCTCAAAATGAAAACGAGAAAGATACTAATAATTTTCAATTATCTAAAAGTTTTATGAATATTGAGATGATATTTATGAACTATGATGTAATTGTAATAATTGTTTTATCTTAAATAATAAACAATTTATCAAATATATACTTGTTTTGCATATTTTTATCAATAATAGTTTATTTATGATCATTACAACTGATTATAAATTAAATTGATTAAGAAAAATATAATATTATTTAATATTTTTGTAATTTTTATAATCAATTGGATAATTAATTGTTTAAATAAGCCAATGCTAAATTTTCAACAAAAATTTTTATTTTTTAAAATAGATTTTCATCATTTTTTGTAAATTTTTATCGATATTCGATACTATTTCTATGAAATTTTCATATTTTGAACTTTCAATATTTCCACCATTACCGAAATTTTGAACCTTGATCATAGGTAATATTTTAAAATAAAGAAAAAAAAAGATAGATAAAATGTTAACCATGATATATACCTACATGGAGATAATTTTAAGTAGGTTTATATTAGGCTATATTTTAGCTTTAGATGACTATAATTATTTAAATTATTACATTTAATATAGTAAAAATTATTTTAATTATTTTTGTTGTATTTTATGTTTATATATTTGCCCCTGTTACTCGAAAATCTGTCGCCCCTGAATGATATAATCTTTGTCTGAATTAAGAGTCTATTTGGTAAATGTTTTTTGTTTTTTTTTTGGGTCTAAAAGCTTTACGTGATGGTCCAAAACTCTTTTTACTAAACATGAGCATATTTGGCAATAGTTAACAAATAATTATTGACAAAAAAAATAACTTTTTTAACCCATTTTAGAGAAGCCTAAATTTTGACCTCATGTAGAAAAGCTCTTTGTTAGCTTATGTGGAAAATATAATGAGCATTTAATGCATCTTTTTTATGTACGATTAAACACTTATTAGTTTTTTAATAAATTTTTTTTTTAAAACCGTTCATTGTACAAAATTCTACAAGCAAAAAAGTTTTATTTTCGTCAGCTATACCAAACGAATACTTAGTCCTAACATTTTCACTGCCTCAGTAAAAATCTGACCACCAAAAGAAAAAGAAAAGGCAATTAAATTGTACAATCTGTAGAATCAGTAAGGACATTAGGAGTTATAACTGTGGGACTAAAATTATCATATGAACTCTAATTGATATTCTTACTTAGGAATCCATCTCCATCATTAACTCCTCTATATTTACGAAACAGAAGAAGAAGAAAAAACAAAAAAAAGGGAAAAAATCCATGGACTCCTCTCCACAATAATATTTTGAATATCAATAGCAAACACAATATATATATAAATGATAAACTCCTCTACTCATATAGTCTAATAAATACAATAAAAAACACAAATATGAAGAAAAGACAAAATTTTTAATGTATATTAAAATACAAATTTATTTAAACTACCTTGTAAGATCATATACAAATTCAAAACCTCAAGAGAATGAGGGAATAAATGTTCAAAAAGTTACTGCTGAAGAAGTAAATTCTAGTAGTGATGATTTATTTCAAAGGTTTATGAGAGAGCCAACTAAAACTACTAGTGCTTCAGTTCCATCAGGTGTTACACATTCATAATTTGAGACTCTTAGTAGTCACTCTAACTCAAATAATGATGAAAATAACTTCAATAAATTATCTGAATTAAAAGTTAGAAGATGACGTGGCCAAAGGGAATCACCAAGTCGAGAAGTTGGATTAAGCCCATTTATTGATGAACAATATTACACAAATGCAACACAAGATGAAGATCATGGGAGTAAAGATGCAGGTCAACAATTTGGTACTGTTGGAAAAGACTATATACGTAAAGAGAAATTTATAATGGAGATATCACAACAAGAAAAATATTCAATTTCTATGAATTTTATTAAATATTGGATCTATGAAGGTTGGAAGTCATTTTTATAACCCTTATCCAATGGACATTTATGGAATGTCATCAAATAGCAACTCATAGGTACCATCTCAAACTCAACCATCAGAAAGTAGTAGTTATCCATATAGTTGACATATTAATAATTATATGCAAAATTATTAGAGAGATACATCTTTTCATAATTATTTCTCACATTTCACATCTTAAAATCAAAATGAGAAAGAAACTGATGATTTTCAACCATTCAGAAATTTTATGTGATATTAAGATGATATTTATGAACTACAATATAATTATAATAATCGTTTTATATATTTTAGTTAATAAATAATTTTATCATATATGTATTTTTTGACATATTTTTATTAATAATAATTCATTTATGGTCGTTAATGCTTATTATAAATCAATTCACTAAGAAAAATATAACATCCATTCAATATTTTAGCAAGTTTTATAATCAATTGGATAATTGATGGATTAAATAAGTTAATTCTAAAGTTTCAATAAAAATTTCCATTTTTTAAAACAAATTTTCATCATTTTCTATAATTTTTTATCGATATTCGATATTTTCAGACATTTTCATAAAAATTTCTGTATTTTAAACTCTCGATATTTCCATCGATACCGATATTTTAAACTTTGTTGTGAAAGAGTTTTTCAAGAAGCCCTCTTAAATTAGCTCACTCCAAAAGGCTTCTAATTAGAGAAAGCACTTTTAAAAATTTAACTATATAAGTTTTAAAGCAGTATTTTAGTTTCAAAATCCACTTTCATTCTCAAAAGCCCTACCAAATGGGCCTTTAGACTATTTTAGTATTGTTTATTTCAATATACCCCAAGGAAAATACTTGAGATTTTATGAGAAAAATAAAAAATAAAAACTAAAAACAATTTCAAACTAAAACGTTTAGCCATAACATGCTAAATTTTTTAAATCTATCAAGATAATTAGTTACTGTTCAAAATTACTCTTGCTTGTCACTTCAACTATAGTATGGTTTCCAATTGACATGCCTATTTTTTGGTGAATTTCTAATTGGCATACTCGGGATTACAAATTCCCTCTTTGAGGATATGTTTTTGTTGAAATCATAATTTTAAGTTGCATAATTATTTGGGATATTTACACTAATAGTTCATAAATTATAGTGTGGTTTGTACTTTGGTACCCAATGGTATTTTATTTTTTTTAGCAATATCATCTCCAAAGTAATTTGAACATTGCACCATTGGGCCAATTGAAACCTTCCATTTAAAACATTAACATTCACAAAATTTACAAGTAATGAAGTTTGTAACTAAGACAAAGAATTTAGAGAAACAATTTATGTATTCATATTTATCCTTTGTACATATATAAAAATACATGTGTTAATTGGTTTTTAATTTGGAAGTTATAAATTCTGAATAAATTTATAAAGACCTAAAATTACAAAAATTTATGAATGAATGTTATTAAATGTTTTAAAAACCATATTAAATCGCTAGCTTTGGTTGAGGCCTATAATTTGTCTTTATCACTGTGAGACAGAGTTAAGATAGCGCAGAAGAAAAGTAGAATAAGAAGTTACATAGCTTATTTTTCATATCTCTTTGAAATTTCTAAGAGGTTCTAAGGTTTTCTATGTGGTGGAGTCCAAACAATTTCCGAATTGCTTGAGAGAAGGTCAGAAGTGCAACATTTGAAACTTCTATTAATCCATTGTATCTTAGGAGATATACACATCTAGATTCAAAATTCAAATCCTATACTTTTAATTTCATTTTACCATATTTTTATATTAATATTTATGTTATCTTTAATATTTTGTTCAGATTATTTTATATAAGCTTCTTGTATTAATATTGTATCATTGCTATATATTATGTATATTATACAATTAATATAATTTTTGTAACAACCTTAAGACAGATCTCTATTAGCAAGGTATAGGTGCTGGATTTTATACAAAAAACTAGCCTAATGGTTTTATTGGAAATTAATATTTTCGTTGTTAAATTTGAACAATCTTTTTGATAATTTTTTACACCTAAACCTATACTTTTTTGGATATGGATGGCAAAGTTTTCAGACAAACAATTAATTGATCAATATTAAATTTTTTTCTTATCGTTTTTTAGTTAATCAGTTCCTGTGTTTTATTTGTCACTAATAAATTTATTACAAGATGACTCTCGATTTCATGCAATGCTAATGTTTCTTGCAGGACCTTTTTTCTCATTAATTTTTATGTGCTTTTGTTGTGAAATTGGTTTTGGGGTTTAATGGAAACTTCTAGACAAACTTGTTGATTTGTAGAACATTATGTTTGGACAAAATTTAAATCAATATACCCATTTTTATAAATAGAAAAAATATTTCTAACTTGGGCATTTTGGTAACCATTTTTCCAGTTTATAGATTAATTTGTTTATAATTTTTTTTATTAGAGTTTTCTATTTTATCAATATTGTAATTGCATAGTTTTATGGTTTGGTTTGTTGTGAAACCATAAAACCCAATTTGCACAAATTTCTATGAAATTTGATTTTAGATCAAATTAAGAATTGAACTTGGTGTTGTTTGACTTACCGATAGAATGTTGCATTTTTTATTGTGTAAAATCACTACATTTTCATATTGATATTGCAATTTTAAGGCTAATAATTCTCATGTTTAGTTATTGTTTTTCAACTGTAATTTGAAAATTGTTGAGTGAGTGTTGTTACCTAGGTAAAGAAAAAGAAATTACTGTCTATATCAATGAGATTGAAGACTGAGAACTTGGAATTTCATTAAAGTCGTGTCTGAATCTTTTTGGATTTGAATATTGTATTTTTTTAACATTTGTTTAAATAAATTCATTTGATAGATCCTTTACCTAGACTAAATAAAAAGAATTGGACCAACCTTGTCAAAAATGATGGTCAGATTTGTAATTTTTAATCGAGTAAGTGAGTTGAGTCCATGTTCCATGTTTAGAAATCTAGATCGAATTATGACCTGATTAGAGCTTCAAGAAACTCCGAAATGACATCATTTTGGGAGCAGTAGCATTCGGGTTGATCTGGTTAGTAGGTACACTAATGACAACGCATTGATGTCAGCCTGATGACAAGGTCAACTGCTAATGTCATAAAAAAAATTTATTTTTTAAAGGAATAATAAAAATTGATTATTTTTATTATTATTGTTTTCATCTTTGGAATTTTATTTTTATATTGTGATATTTGATTCTTAATAATTATTAAACATTGATTGTTTTTTTTTTTAGACTCATTGAAAGATGAGCAAACCATTTATTTTTCCTTAGCAATACCCATGACTTTTACATGGACTATAAAACGAAACATGAGCATAATATGTGCACACATATTGAAATTATGGCAAGCATACATTTTTGGTTTTTGATTCATGATCCCGTAATATTAAGGTAAGCAATTCAAAGTTTTATTAATTCCTTATAAGATGAATATAATGACATTATGGACAATGTTATTGAGAAAGTTAACTCAAGACAAGCGAATAGTTTTACTAGCTTCATTTTTTAGATTGACTTGGTGGAAGAACAACGTATACCTAAAGGAGTATTCAAACTACAATATTGTCAATTTATCCAATTTGAGGAGTATGAGATAAAATGGCCACAGTGCACTTCAAAGGACAATAATTGGGGAACAAGCACTTAATGGGATCATAAAACAAATTATGTCTTATTTTAAAAGTTATAATAGTCTATTTTAGGAGGCAAAGTAGAGTTAATAATTTTTGTTTCCATTTATTTACCTTTGTGCCATGCTTTTTTTTATTTTATATTATGGTGCTTGTAATATGTTCTACAATTATTGAAAATTAAGTAATTCATTTCTAGAACTGTTTTGCTGATTACTATTATGTGTATTTACTAAAGAAAATGTTTAACATAAAAAGATCCCATGTAGAAAGACATATAGCCTTTTTAGAAACTTTTATGAATGTAGAAACATTTTGCCAAAATTATTGATTGCATTGTTATTGGATATGCACATAATAATAATGTTTATTGGTTCCTTGTGCAAGAGTCTAAAATCTCAAACTCACCAAGAAGTAAAACAAAGATGAAAAATGTATCTCAAAAAGAGTATAAGACTAGACATAGTCTACACAATTAGCAAACTAAGTAGATACATAATGATGATCATTAAAAATAAATTTTAAGAAAACTCAAATTACTTGCATGAGAAGCTTGATCCACAATGAGTTCATTAATTTGGATAAATGTCACAAAGAGGCTAAATGGTAAGTCTAGACATACATGCTGTAATGACAATATTTTTAAATAACTAATCTAAACTGAATTCATCGTTATTAATTGCATAAAGTTAAATGACAACACTGCGAATCTGTTACACAAATGGTTAAGTATAGAATTAATTTAGAGATCATTGAAGGGAATTGGACTAAAGCTCATAAAATAAAAAAAATTGATATAATGGATACCTAATCTAGTTAACTACAAATCCTAAGATCTAGATTCAAAAGGGACAACTAAATTGTATAGATTTAGTTAGATCACTACGGAGGCAACTAAATTGTATAAATTTAATTAGATCACTATAGAGGTTAATCCTCCTGTCTATGATGAAAATAATGCCTATTAGAACATGTTATGAGACTTCTAATGATTCTTATACTTCGGGAAAATCCACACGAAATAATGCGGATTACTCTTATATAAGAAATCATTTATGTGAGAGAAAAATGAGGTTGTTTTAAAGAAGAATTGTGAATGGTATAATTCTTTAAAAACTCTTTCTGAAACAGGGAGATGTTTATGGATAAAATGAACATATCAGTGAAAACAAAAATGTATTAGCAAAGATTCTTATTGAGGCATATTATCATTTACACAAATAATAGAATGGTTCAAGGTTATTGCACTACTATTTGGTTAATAAAGTAAGTATATTCTCGTAAATGAAGGTTTAAATGGTAATACTTACTTATGTTATATAGGTTTCACCCATAGAACTCTACCCCCAAAGTCTATTTTTTATTATTATTTATTTGGGCTCAAGCTTTTTTTTAAGCCTTTTCTATCAAATCCATTGATGTGGGGGATTATTAAAAAAATTTTGATATTAAAGACTATTTTAATGACTGTAATGACCATTTAAATGACTTATTAATTGGTTTTTAATTTGGGAGTTATAAGTTTTGAATGAATTTATAACATTCAACTAAATTACGAAAATTTATTGTTGAACGTTATTAAATATTTTAGAAACCATACTAAATCCCCTGCTTTGGTTAAGGCTTGTGAATTGCCTAATTCCCTTCTTACGGGTTAAAATTGAGGCAGAGCAAAAGAAAAGTAAGAGAAGAAATTTTATAGCTTTTTTCTTATATCCCTTTTAAATTTTCTTAAAGTTCTTATGGGTTTTCAGTATAGTGCAATTCATACAATTTTAAGTTGATTTCAAAAAATTTCAAAATTGCAACATTTGAAACTTTTGCTAATCCATTACATTCTAGGAAATAGATGCATTTAGGTTTATTAGCATCAATAATAGGTGAATATGTCTTAAAGACACTGTATGAAATAGAGGCTTTGAAATTAAAATTCAAATATTACATTCTAATTTCATTTCACCCTAAATTTATATTAATATTTATGTTATTTTCAATATTTTGTCCAAATTATTGTATATAAGCTTTCTGTATTATATTAATAATAGGTTCACTAATTAAATATTATGTGTACTATATTATTATATAATATATAATATTTCTAATAGCAAGTAACCATTTAAAAATAAATAAAATTTGGAGATAAACTTTTTATCGACTTCTTTCTATTGTTATATGAGTTGGATTTTTTGTTGGTACTTTAGATCCACAGGTGTTTTATCAAAATAATCATACTTAGTTGCCTTTGTCTCAAAATCATAATCCATTACTAGTTTACCACCTCTAAATCTTGATCCATAGGTTAAAAAGATATTTAAAGATACAAGCTGCACAATTCATAGCAAAATATTCAAAGCTAGAGTAAGACAAAAAATTGAAGAGATAAAAGAGACTGGAATATGGAGGAGTGCTCCTCAACGGTGCCTTTTCATTATTGGGACAAATTACTTGCTTTTGTTGGATCTCTAAGTGCACCATCGCTTTCTCTCTTGTCTCTCTCTTACTTTTCTTTTTTCTTTTTTTTTTTTAACTTTTTTATTATTTTTTTTCTTTCTCTTTCATTTGGCAATTTAGACCTTAATTTTCCTTTTCTTCTTCTACTGTCTTTCTATTTTAAGCCTTCGTGTTCCATCTTTATTTCTACCATCTCTCTAACCTTTGAAAAATAATCTTCCAGACTTTCTATTCTTAAGCAACACTAAAGGACACCCTTCCAAAGCTTTTAAGCAACATTAGAGAACACCCTTCTAAAGCTTTTGCTAGGTGGTTTTCATTTATCTAGAAAGCTTTTGCTAGGTGGTTTTTATTTATTAAGAGTGTTCCCGACGTGTAAATATGAATTACTGTTTATGTTGTATAATAATTGATATTTTTAAATTTATATGGTAAAAATATATATTTAATTTTAAAATTGTTCTCCGCATAAAAATAATTTTTAACTATTAATTAATTATTAACTTTATTAGTTTGTTTTCTCTTTTTGAAATAATTAACTTTTTAAAAACAATTTTAATTTTTTTAAAATTTTAGAATATCTAACAGATTTTTCAAAAATAGAAAATTATCTTAATATTATCTATGTTTTTTTATTATGCAGCTTAACATAGTGTTTAGACAGATTTATTAAAAAAAAGAATTTAATAGATGTTTATTTTCCTAACATGATAATAAAAAAAAAAATTAACACAAAACTATTAGATATGCTCTAAGTCGGCCCTAACAAAAAAATTGAGCTATTTCATCTACCATTACAAGACATTTCTTCTTAATAAAAATTTATCCTTTTTGTTCGAAATTATACATATATATATATATAGATATATATAATTGTTTTGCTGCCCATGTCACATATTAGAAATTATCACATACTCCATTCTACCTTCCCCACTCTAATTATGAACAATTGTTAATATCTATGTTAATAAATTTGCGTCTAAGAGTATGAATTTCAGTAATTACCTCGACCGAGTTACGTTTGATTCTCTAATCTGGTAATTTGCATGGTCCTTTTTTTCGTTTTGTTTTGTTTTATTTGTTTTATTTATGAAGAAAGGTATTTTACATGGTCTTAAGGGAATAACATAGTGGCATAAGTCCACCTCTACTAGTGAAATGATTGTAGATAGCTTTGCATAAAACTAAACAGGTGTAACGGTCATTTTAAAGATGGTTTTGCATAAAATTGCAATTTTGTTTTTTTTTTTTAATTTTAAAATGTTACAGTTACTAAACTTCAACATCCCTAATAAATTTTAAATTTTAAATTGCTAACTAAAGTGTTATTTAAAATATTTATCACACCACCGTATTATTCCATTTTTATGAATTAGAATTAGTTCTTTAATAATGTTAATAAAATATTGAACTACAACTTAGCAATTTTTTGTTTTTGTTTTTGGGCATTCAGTTAAGCAACATAAATGCAAAAAAGAGAGTAAACTCAAAAGATATAACAACCTGAATTCATTAATTGCACAGTAAAAACCGACCCATTTATTTGCTACAAATCTACCCAGCTTAAGCGAAAAAACACAGGGAAAACAATTTTTTTATTTTTTATTTTAAAGAAAAAGATAAAATCTAGTAAGTCTTTTACTTTAGTAGATGGGTGTACTTTGTTTGTGGTCAGTAAGACATTCAATCAGTAAGCAATTGGGCAGTTTGACAAAATAACACGTTGAATTTACCCAAAAAAAGAAAAGGAAAAAGGAAAAAGAGAAATAAAAGCCCAAAAACAAAAAAAACAAAACCACAATAAATAGTGTCAGAAAGAAGAGTTTGGGAATTAGATCCCGCGGATAGCTACAGTTTACAGATAATTCCTCCATTAGATTCATTGATATTGCCGATATATTTTTTTAAAATTTTAAAAAACAAAAAAAATAGAAAATCCGGATTAAATATATGTAACTTTCGCAAGGATTTTAGAGAGAGAGAGAGGAGAGAAAAGGAAGAAAGAAAGAGAAACCATGTCCAAGTCCAACTGATGGTAGGTTCGGTAATTTTACCCGAAAAGGGAGGGTTGGTTGATTTACCGCTCTCTACCTCCCCTACCCCCTTCGGTTTATCTCGTTTATATACTCTCTCTCTCTTCTTTGCCAAATTTTCTCTCTCTACATGTATTTATAGTTCATTATCTCTCTCTTTCTCTCTCTATGTTTATCTGATCCGCCGCATAAGCCTAAGGTCTAATACACAAAACTTTTGCTGCTGAGCGATCTGGGAACCAAATTCATCGTCTCCCTCGCGATCTGCTCCATTGGAGTGACAGAGCAGGGACGCTTCCACCCCTTCTCTGCGCTGATTCTTGATCCAGGTATATATATATATATATATGTATATATGTGCATATGGTTGTATATATAGGATATAAATGGTATCTATACATTGTAAAGCAATCCACTTCAGCGGATCTCTCACTTTCTGGGCCTATCTTTGAGTTTTCGAATTTCAATTTGTGGAAATTCGTGCAATTTGCATGCGTGTTTTTTTCTTTTTCTGAATTGGATTTGCATGCAGATGATAATCCAGTCTAGTTATCGCGATCTCCGTCCAATTTTCCAATTTTGATAATATGTTAGGTGAATTTTTTTTTTCCCCCCTTTTTGGCTTTCGCTGAATTTCTGATTCCTAGTCGGTTTGTTGTATTTGGCTGCTCGATCGAATGGTAGATCCAGGAGTTTTGTTGCCCATGTTGTATGATTTTCGCTAAGTATTGCATGCATGCGTTTGTTAGGTTTCAGCTTTTGGAAAGTCAATTGCTTTGGATCTGATTGTTGCTGGAAATCTAAATTATGCAATGTTGTTTGCTGTTGATATCGTTGTTCATTTTCTTTGGTGCAATATGCAACAAATTATTTGATGGGTACTACTTGCATGTTGTGATGGAAATTATTGTTGATTGCTCATTTTGTTTTTCATTTTCTCACGTTGGTCTGATTTGGTTGTAGATCTTTGTACCTCAAAGAAGCTGTTGAGATGGCATCATCAGCAGCTGGGGCCACAGGATGGTACAGAGGAAGGGTGAAATCTGTTTCTTCAGGGGACTGCTTGGTGATTACCGCTATGGCGGCTAACAAACCAGGACCCCCACCTGAAAAGACCATTACCTTATCATCTCTTATTGCTCCTAGATTGGTAACTAACAATTCCTTCTAATTAACCATGTATGCCTCTCGCTTTTTCTCCAAAATTTTAAGTACGTAGGCGATTTTTCTATTTTTTGAGACATAAATTCTGTATTAGACTTCTTGTTGACATTGTTTCGTTTTTATCTTCTCTAATCTTGTAGGCCAGGAGAGGTGGAAGTGATGAGCCTTTTGCATGGGAAAGCAGAGAGTATCTGCGAAAGCTCTGTATTGGAAAGGTTGTCTTCTGAAAAAACAGTTGATAATAACTTGTCGTTTGCTATATTTTACTAGTTATTATTTTTTTAGGAACTTTTTACATCTTTTTCAATGATAATGACTTTTTTCCAACAGGAGGTCTCTTTTAGAGTGGAATACACAGTACCATCTATCGGGCGTGAATTTGGATCTGTTTTTCTCGGTGATAAAAATGTTGCAATTCTAGTTGTTTCTGAAGGATGGGCAAAGGTTTTAGCATTCTTCATGTCGAAATATATGATTCTCTTTTGTATATGCCATTTAAATTGCCATGAGCTGAATCCTGTTTACACAGGTCAGAGAGCCGGGCCAGCAGAAAGGAGAAGCAAGTCCTTTCCTCGCTGAACTACTACGTCTTGAAGAGCAAGCTAAGCAACAGGGTCTCGGTCGCTGGAGCAAGGTTTTGATCTTAATTTCTTTCCTTTTTCTTTCATTATAAAATGAATCCATATGGTCATATTGAATGTAATTTTTGTCTCTCCAATGAAGGTTTCCTTAAAAAATGGCGATTGCCTCATCTTTTTAACTGGTTTTGCAGGTTCTTTTGTGATTAATATTTATTTAAATGGTAATAACCAGATCTTGAACTTACCTAAAGAAATTATTATAAAAAAGGCTATTTGTTTGTCATTTGAAATGGATGGAACTTGCATATTACCAAAGCATATGCTTTTTATGTTTGGAAGTAGATTTGGCAAGTGTTTATAAATTGATTTGGACCTGTTCGAATTTCAATTAACTTGAAAATCAAAGATGTTAATGCAAAATCAACTTTTTCGAAAGCCATCTGCCACTTTGCTAGAGAAGACCTAGTTCAAACTAGAATCTTTGATAAATCAAGATGATATCCTAGAAAGACTCTGGAATGCATTGCTTGTCTACTTGTTTGGTTCGATGAAATTGTGAACTTTACATTCTGATGAAATATAGGAGTTTGCCTTATTGTTACTGATTGCAGGTTCCTGGTGCTGCTGAGGCATCGATTAGGAATCTACCTCCCTCTGCCATTGGTGATCCTAGCAATTTGGATGCCATGAGTCTATTGGCCGCAAACAAAGGCAGGCCAATGGAAGGTATTGTTGAGCAGGTTCGTGATGGAAGCACTGTTCGGGTATATCTGCTTCCAGAGTTTCAATTCGTCCAAGTCTTTGTTGCTGGAATCCAGGTATGCATTCATTCTGGTGATCTAGAAACAGACTTTCAAATTGGTTCCCAATGCCAATCCTACCAACTAATATTATCATTTTTCCTGGATTATCTTTTTTCCTCTTTAAATTAGGCTCCATCAATGGGAAGAAGGGCTTCATCAGAAACTACTGTTGAAATTGAAATTCCATCTGATGACCAAAATGGAGATGTTTCTTCTGAACCTAGAGCCCCTCTAACTTCTGCTCAAAGAGTTGCAGCTTCAACGCCCTCATCTGTTGAAGTTTCTGCTGATCCATTTGCAGCGGAAGCAAAATATTTTACTGAGATTCGTGTGTTGAATCGAGATGTAAAATTTTTTTCCCAGTATATATGCATTTTTCTTTTGCATATTGGATATTATCAAATTTTCTAATATAACAAGGTGGTCATGTAGGTACGTATTGTCCTTGAAGGGGTTGACAAGTTCAGTAATTTGATTGGCTCAGTATATTATCCTGATGGGGAATCAGCAAAAGATCTGGCACTGGAACTTGTGGAAAATGTATGAGCTTTATTTTTCTAGTGCGGTTGACTTTATGGTAAAATATGTTGTAATATCAGGAATCATTGTAATACACACACACACACGCATCTTTGGTGTAGCTTCTTTTATGTTTTCATGTTAGCTTGTAACTATAGTATGGCCACTCTTTGGTCTGGAGTTATTTGGTTAATTCCTTTTAAGGGGGATGCTCATTACATGTAGGGTTATGCAAAATATGTTGAATGGAGTGCAAATATGATGGAAGAAGAAGCCAAGAGGCGGCTGAAAGCTGCTGAACTTCAAGCCAAGAAAACCAGGTTGAAGATTTGGACAAACTATGTACCCCCAGCTACAAATTCAAAGGCCATCCATGACCAGAATTTCACGGGAAAGGTTGCTGCTAATCCATTTGCTTATGTAATTTGTTTCATTTCTTTTATTTTTGTGCTTTGTGTGTACATATATTGTTAACTACATTTTACTTACCAGGTGGTGGAGGTTGTTAGTGGGGACTGCATCATTGTGGCTGATGATGCTATCCCATTTGGCAGTCCATTAGCTGAGCGGCGAGTCAATCTTTCAAGTATCAGGTGTCCAAAAATAGGCAATCCTCGTAGAGATGAGAAGCCTGCTCCCTATGCCCGTGAAGCAAAAGAATTCTTGAGAACACGCCTTATTGGAAGACAGGTAAGTTACTAATCATGATACTATATTCTAATAGGTGTGTATTTTTCCTCCTGGCTGATATTGTATGCTTTCTCAGGTAAATGTTCAAATGGAATATTCTAGGAAGGTGGGCACGGCAGATGTTCCTGCAGCTGCATCTGGATCTGCAGATTCCAGAATAATGGATTTTGGATCAGTCTTCCTATTATCTCCTATTAAGGGTGAAAGTGATGATGCAGCTCCTGCTTCATCTACTCCTGGCAGCCAGCAGGCTGGAGTGAATATTGCTGAGCTGGTGATTGCACGGGGCTTTGGCACTGTTATTAGGCATCGAGATTTTGAGGAGAGATCAAATTATTATGATGCCCTACTTGCAGCAGAATCACGTGCTGTTGCTGGGAAGAAGGGAATCCATTCTGCCAGGGATCCTCCAGTGATGCATATAACAGACCTGCTTACGGTTAGTGATACAACAAATAAGTGGATAAAATTTTTCTTGCAATTCCGCAATATATTTTGTTCTTCCTTTGTCAATTCATCTTTTTTCAGGCATCAGCCAAGAAAGCAAAAGATTTCTTGCCATTCCTGCATCGGAGTCGGAAGATTCCTGCTGTCGTGGAATATGTCCTCAGTGGGCATCGCTTTAAACTATTAATTCCCAAGGAAACATGCAGCATTGCCTTCTCTTTCTCTGGTGTCAGATGTCCTGGTCGTGATGAGCCATATTCAGATGAAGCAATTGCACTAATGAGGCGAAAGATAATGCAGAGAGATGTTGAGGTATTCCTCATTTTTTTTTCAAGACCTATCTACTTCTCCCTTCTTGCTTCTTCAGTGAAAATAAAGTTAAATTCCTTTTGCAGATTGAAGTGGAAACTGTTGATAGAACTGGAACTTTCTTGGGATCTTTATGGGAGTCGAAGCACAATGTTGCAATTACACTCCTTGAAGCTGGCCTGGCCAAACTTCAAACTTCCTTTGGCAGTGACAGGATTCCTGATGCCCACCTTCTTGAACAAGCTGAGCAATCTGCCAAAAAACAGAAACTTAAAGTATGAATAGGAATGCATTTTTTATTTCAGCTTTTTTGTCTGTACTTCAGTTTTCTTCCTTTTAACAGTTTCTAAGGATTATGTTGCAGATCTGGGAAAATTATGTTGAAGGAGAGGAAGTACCAGCTGGTCCAGCTGCTGAAAGTAAACAGAAAGAAGTGCTAAAGGTGGATGGAGTATAATTACATCAAGTAATTCCTCATAGGCGTGTAGTAAAATTATTATAACAAGTCATATTAATCTTATTTCAGGTAGTTGTTACCGAAGTTTTGGGTGGTGGTAAGTTTTATGTTCAGACGGTTGGGGATCAGAAAATTGCCTCTATTCAGCAACAGCTTGCTTCTTTGAATCTTCAAGAAGCTCCTGTCATTGGAGCTTTTAATCCTAAGAAGGGTGACATTGTCCTTGCTCAGTTTAGTGCAGATAATTCCTGGAACCGAGCAATGGTGAGTTGCTATGTTATGATAACTTTTAGTGTTTATTTTAAGTCCCTGAGCTAATCTTCATTGGAGTTAATCATCTTATTGAGACCTTTCACCAGACCAAATCCATGTCTGTAATCCATGTCTGATAAAGAAATAAGGACCATGACTTCACTTCAAATTCCATCTCTACTAAACATAGAAGGATTTAAGAAGATTTAAGGAGCTTAATCCACTCTAGTAAATTGTTTTTTCCACACCTCTACCTGGTACATTGGCAACTTATTGCAGCGTAGTCTGGTTTTCTTAGGTTGAAAAAATATTATCTCTTCCTCTTGAATACACTAAAATTAGCAAAAGTATGCAATTGCAACCTTTTGGGGGACCTGTATTGATTTTTTGCATGTATGTTTTTGTTTGATCTTTGAAGTAACTTTTTGGTAGTTTAGGATGCAAAATAACGTTCCTTTATTTCATAAATAGTTTCCCTTTGTTTATTGACTGTTTTTTGTTTGACCTAAGATTGTCAATGTACCTCGAGGAGCTGTAGAATCCCCTAAAGACAAGTTTGAAGTATTCTACATTGATTATGGAAATCAAGAGGTTGTTCCCTACAGTCAGATACGGCCCTTAGACCCTTCTGTGTCGTCTGCACCTGGTCTTGCTCAGCTTTGCAGCCTTGCATACTTAAAGGTTCCAGGTTTGGAGGATGATTTTGGTCAAGAAGCAGCTGAGTTTTTGAGTGAGCACACTTTAAACAGTGCAAAAGAGTTCCGTGCCAAGGTTGAGGACAGGGATGTCTCAGGTGGAAAGGTTAAAGGTCAGGGAACTGGGACAGTCCTTATTGTAACTCTTGTTGCTGTGGATGCTGAGATTAGCATAAATGCTGCCATGCTTCAGGTTTGGATATATAGCCTTTTCCCTCTCTCTCTCTCTCTCTCTCTTACCTGTTTGTTTGTGGACTAGGAATGCCTTTGTTATCAGTCAAATTCTGTATGATAGAAGGTAGGTGATATATAATCTTATATATAACATAAAGGAAAATAATTTTCTTTGTACCTTATAACCCTATTTTTAAATTTTCAAGAATTCTCATTCTACATGCCATATGTTTTATGCCCATGCATATCCAATTTTTCTGTCCGTCTGGAGGGCTTGATGCTCATATTTACATGTATGTGTTCTTGAACAGGTTGTGTTGGATTATAAAAAATTATATAATTCTGAATATCGGTTTTTGTGACTTCTGAAATTTTCAGGAAGGACTTGCTAGGTTAGAAAAAAGAAAGAGATGGGACACCAAGGACAGAAACTTAGCCCTTGATAACTTGGAGAAGTTCCAGGATGAAGCAAGGACTGACAGAAGGGGGATGTGGCGCTACGGAGATATCCAGTCTGATGATGAGGAGTCGGCTCCTCCGGCCAGAAAGGCTGGTGCTGGGCGCCGATGATTTTAAAGTTAGTGACTTTGTGAGGTAAATTAAGTCGGAAACAACAGAGTGTGGCTTAAGATGAATTTAAGTTATAGGCTTTAATTATTCGCTTTTAGAGCAAGAGGGGAAAAAAAAAAAAAAAAAAAAAAAAAAAAAAAAAAGACGGAAAATGTTGCAGTATAGACTTGCTTGAAGTTTTGTTTTTGTTGCAAATTGTCATGATAGGTGGGAACCATTTTTTTCTCATTTCTTAATAAAGGTGAACTTAAATCTGTTCAGTCTCCACTTTAAGGGGCAGCTTAGAAAGATTTGTCTGTCTTTTTAATGCTAAAAGTTTTATGTACTTTTTGAACTTTTTGTTCGAAATCTGGAGGCTCTAACCAAAAGAAAATAAAAATTATGATTCACAAAAATGGGTCAAGTGCTGATATATATATTTCTGGATGGTAAAGTCCTTTTTTGACTCACGTTGACATTTATTCTCAAAAGATTTGTGTTTAAAATTTTGTATATTGTCGATATAAAGGTATAACAAATGATTTTTTCAGCGTTAAGAGATTGCTGAAGTGATTTCCTTTCAACATTTTTCTAATTTTGAAATTCCTATGGCTCTCTATCTGTTTTTCTATCAAAATTACCGTATAATCAAATGCTAGAAAATTATATTTAATGAAGAATTATTTTTTCTCACCATCTTTATTATGAGCCCAATGGTGTAAATATCAACGAATTATAGATTGGTAAAATATTTTGGTAGTATATATTTGCTTATGACAGTTTTTTTATGTCATGTTTGAATAAATAATATTTTATTAGGTAATATATCAATATAATTTAGTTATGAAATAAATGTATGTGTGAAAAGATAAATGTAATTAATAATAAATCAATCAAATATTTACATTATGTATCTCTAATCTTATGTTGAAAAAATAAAAATTATCCAACCCAAACTATTTGGTTTAAGAAGAAAATTTCTAGAAAGCAACACTTATTTGTTTAAAATTATGGAAAATCTAGGGCACAATTTGCTCCGTGTATTATATTTCATGTTGGAATTTAGAAGGACAACATGATGGAGTTTAGGACACTAGGTCGACATTCATGAGTGTGTATGTGTGGTATATATATATATATATATATTTCCTCTACCCTTTCCGACGCAACCCTATTATATTAACTGATTTTAAAACAAAATTTATTTTGGATTTTATTTTGCATTTAAAATGTATATATATATATATATTATTTTTTTTTATCTTTGAGTTGTAAGATTAAAATGAAAAGATAAGATGAAGTATTTAAGATGAAGTATTTATCTAATAGAAAAGTGAATTTTCAATCCTACTAATAATAGTGATAGAAGCTACTATTTAATTAGATAATGATCATTTTCAATATTAAAATGTGTAAAAAAAAAAAAAAAGGGAATATCTCATAATCTTTTATTTTGAATGATGAGAATTCAAAAGTATTTAGTTTTAATTAAAAAAAAAATTGAAGATAACATATTTTCTTAACCTTTTTTTTGGGACGTGAAAATTTAAAATATAAGAATAAATATAGCATAAATACTTTAATGTAAATTTTATTATGAAGTCATATTACTTTTTTATACATATATTTTGATATTCATAATAAAACCCCATTTTATGGCTCTATGAAAAGGCCTGAGCCGCATATGCCTCAAGCACGTGGCTTTAATTTTATATTAGTCTCATAAAGCCTTTGATAATTTATATAATTATTATCTCAATTTTTTCTTCTTTTTGACATTTATTTATTACTATCATTATCATTATTATTGTTAATGGAATTCATATTGTTTTTTTATGTATTGCCTTTTTTTTTTTTCTTAATCTAATTCATATTAATATTATATATAATTTTTTTTATGGTTAACTTAACTAATCATATAATTGCCAAGTAATATATATACATATATTATATATATCCTAAATCTAAAAAAAGAAAAGAAAAGAAAAGAAACAAAGACTAATATTATAGCTTTGTAAAGTTTGAAATTGTTCAATCATTTTGGTCCAAAATGAAAAGAGAAAACAGGGGGGGTGTCAATCTTGCTTTTGCAATGGATTAGATTTCCATTGTTACGAGTATACCATATTTCTTATCCAGTCTTTGTTGAAGTACATAATTGACCAATAACAATTTTGTTTGCAAAAAGCAATGTAACTTATATATGTATCCACGGAAACAGTGTCTTATAAGATCTGAATATAATAATTTAGAATTCAAAAAAAAAAAAAAAAAAAAAAAAAGAATTCAGATGACACGCATGCAGAATAGCAAATCCAGTTTGAAGCCATTGAGAAAAGACACGTGTCCAAATTTTTGCAACGGGATTGACACGTAGTGGTTACACTTTTTCACTCACCATTTTGCAACGAAACTGCTTTTATCTCCAATTGCAAAAATCCCATTTTTTTTCACTACCATTCCAATTCAAGCACTTTCCCTCTCCAAAATTTCCCAAAAATGGTTAGTTCCCTTTTTATTTTATTTTCTCTATCTTTCTCTTGATAATGAATATGAGAATTTGTCATTGCTAATGAGTGAGACACCTTTGATGTGTTAGTTTTGCTGCAATTTCATGCTATAGACAAACTCTTGTTAAATCTTTGTCATTATCAAGATATTAAAATTGTAGTTTTGGTTGTAAATCCACACTTTTTTTGGGTAATGGTTGTAAATTTACTTGATTCTGTATTTGGAATAGAAATTTAAATCTTTAAATAGTACTTGAAAATCAAAGACTAAAAATGAAAAGATTATAGTTTTTTAGTAAAGACTATAAGGAGTATATCCCTTATGGATATCTTCTCATTTCTGCTTTTTTGACCTTTTTTTTGGGGGTACTAAAATGTATAATATAGAACATTTGAAATCTATAATCCATTACCCTTTCAGATTTGTTACTTGAAAAATGTTCATTTTTGTACCTAAATGGAAAACAGGTGATAAGTAAAAAAATCTGGAAAATGTTCAGCCAGATAGTAAAAGTTCATTCCCCAACCCGTTTATTCAGGTAATACCTGTCAAAAAAGGGCCTAGATTTAGTACTGTTTTATAGTCCCTTGAATGACTTAAAATTTTCTCACTGATATTATAATCAAAGTTCTATTGTTTGATCAGGACAGTGAGAAAAATGGGAAAACTGGACATAAACATGAAGAATTGCCCCTTAGAAGCACATTTGAGTTATTTGATGCCAATTTCTTCAGCGAGCCAAAGGTAAATTTGGTTAAATGTACTGTTACTGTTTGAGAAGCAAAGGTAAATTTGGTTAAAAAAAATACTGTTACTGTTTGAGACTTCTAGCATTTTTTACAACAGTTTTTGAATTGATCATTTATGCATTCACATTTTACTTTAGATGCTGGACATTGTTAAGGGTGCAAAAGAGTTCAATATCCCTACAATCAGAGCCAACCGAAAACTTGTTGGTTCTGTTAATGGAGGGTTACATAATCCATCTTGTTTGACTTTTAATCCTGACTGGGGAGGTGAAAAATCAAAGCATGTAAGCAAAAGATTCAAACATCCTTCTCAATTTTCTGGCATAAAAAGACCAGACAGTGAAGAAGATATTGCCTTCATGAGTGTAAGACTAATTCCTTTAATGCCATGATATTGACTTTATTAAAGGCTATGTTTTACTATTAATCTCGGTATGCATCTACAAACGTTTTGTGATCATCAGGTTCTTGAGTTAGGAGAACTCATTAAGACAAAGCAAATTACATCTGAAGAGCTTACTCAAATTTTCCTGCAAAGACTGAAAAGGTAAGAGGGAGCCCCAATAAACACATATATAAGTTCTTTCCTATAAATCTTTATAATATAAACATATTGCATTTGACTGCAACAGGTACAATCAGGTTCTTGAGGCTGTAATATCTTATACGGAAGAATTAGCATACAAGCAAGCAAAAGAGGCTGATGAATTGCTTTCCAAAGGAGTGTATTTGGGTAGGTATCTTTCCAAGTTATTATGATCATAGGGATTCAATTTTTCATGCCATTGAATTTGATTGTACTGTGAGTTATGCCATAATTTGAGGAGCTAATGTCTTCTGATGAGCCACTGACTTCCAGATAATTTCATCTTGTAATAGAATCCCCTAGATCTTAGCTGCATGATTTCCAAAACATCCTCTGAACTTTGTAATGAAGTAACAGAGAGCATAGTGATCCACTTTCCAGTAACACCTACAAAGATTGATTTAAGCAAAACCATTTCTTAGGTTAGGAAGTTTCGGAATGGCAATGGTGGTACAGTTCATGGGAATATGTGATTCTGTAATTTCATAATGTCTCTCCGACTTATTTGTTACCCAAATACCAGTTACATATTAAGTTATGTTTTAGGTCCACTCCATGGTATTCCATATGGGTTAAAGGATATTATTTCGGTACCTCAATACAAAACGACTTGGGGTTCAAGAAGCTTTAAAGACCAAGTTCTTGACATTGAAGCTTGGGTCTACAAAAGGTACAAAACATGTTTTAAAAACAGAGTTGTATTTATAGAATGCTCTAAGTTGTTTGCTTCATGACTATGCTATTATAGGTTGAAGTCTGCTGGGGCAGTTCTTGTTGCGAAGCTTGTTTCTGGATCACTGGCATATGATGATATATGGTTTGGTGGTAGGACAAGGAACCCTTGGAACATTGAGGAATTCTCTACAGGTTCATCAGCTGGACCAGCTGCCTGTACTTCTGCTGGTATCATTTTCAGCTGTTTAGAATTTTATCGTTCTAGATTTCAGAAATATTTTCATGGTGTTTAATAAATTATGAAAAAATATACTTAAGTTATCAGGAGACCCTCTTAACATGGACAGAAAAATAATCATTAGCAGGAGTTAATGAGGTCAAAAGCACAAGACCATTTTAAACAACCAAGTTCTAATGCAATGTTGAGTTTACTGATAATGCTGAAAGTTCTGAGTTTATAGTGGAAATTCCCAACCACGTATAAAGAAGTTGAGCTTTAAAGAAGTTGAGCTTTAAATATTACGCTCACTTCTTGTTCCTTTGCTAAACCCACAATTGATTAAGGTACAACACATTCCACGTGACTCTTAAGGAGTATTCATTGACTTATTAGAGAAATGTTGACAGGTATGGTTCCATTTGCAATTGGATCAGAAACAGTTGGCTCGATGACTCTGCCTGCCGCTCGCTGTGGCGTGACAGCATTGCGCCCAACATTTGGCATTGTTGGTCGAGCCGGTGTGATGAGTGTATCCGAAAGCTTGGTAGTGCCAATCTCTTCTTTTTGTATGCATTATCCCCTTCTCTTGTAGAGAAGAGTGCAGTTAATGGTGGACTTCATTCATAATCTGTTTAACAGGATAAGCTTGGACCTTTCTGCAGAAGTGCAACAGATTGTGCAATTATTCTGGATGCTATTAGGGGAAAAGATCCAGATGATCTTTCATCAAAAGACATTTCCCTTGATGATCCATTCTCGATTGACATTACAAAACTTAGTGTTGGTTATCTTGATGATGCTGATATGGAGGTAATAATTCTATTTTTTTCTTTTTTTTAAATCCAAAATATATTATTTTTCTCTTACTCCACTATGTGGATCTCAAAAATATACTAATTAGGAAATACATTCCAGGTTGTACATGTTCTTGCATCGAAAGGTGTTAAGATGGTCCCTTTCGAGTTGAAGTATGCGGTTGACTCTGTTCAAGGCATTGTGAACTTTACTATGGACGTTGATATGTTAGCTCATTTTGATGAGTGGCAGCGGTTGGGACAGGATGATGATTATGAAAGCCAAGATCAATGGCCTACTGAACTGCGACGTGCCCGTGTATTCCCAGCAGTAGACTATGTGCAGGTTTTTTTAATGTCTACTTTTTAATCAGCTTTTAGTGTTTAGGAGCTTATTTTTTGAAAATATCTTTCTAATTGATTCACGTAAGTCTCTTCTCATGTTTTATCATATAAACATGTTAAAAATATTGGATAACTTTCATGACAGTGGATTTTCTCTGCATATGCTTACAGTTTGAAACTAAAGACATTTTTCTGTTAATAGTTTCATATTTGGCTTAAATATCAAATATATTAAGTATATGTTCGTGTTAACTTTATATACTGTATACATGCATTCATTTTTTAACAGCTTAATCTTTTGGTAACAATGGTAAATTCTAGCTGTTTGTTGGGTTTTGATGTACAGGTTAAGTTTTTGGAATTGATGACAATCTGAAAAAAATGAAACTAAGTTAGACTTTCTACCAAAAAAAGAAAAAAAAGAGAAAAATAAACTAAGTGAGGCTGGTTATTAGAAGTTGAATCCAAAATTGTATTCCATGATGTGTAGATGGTTTGAAAAGTTACATAACGAGGTGAAGAAGAAGGGAGAAGAGAACTTGAAATTTCAATTACAACATATGGGGGTTCATATTTGACAGGTTTTCTGTTATAGGTTGAATTTATGATTATTACTTCTTGAACCATTTGCAACACCTAAAACAGGCACAGCGATCTCGAGGAAAGTTGATTCAAGAGGTTAGAGAGAGTTTTACTGTCGATGCATTGATTGGCAGTGCAACTGATTGGGAAAGAGTTTGCATGGGAAATCTTGTTGGTTTGCCTGTGATTGTTGTACCAACAGGATTTACCAACATATCTAATCCACCTTCTACTGACTGTCTACGAAGAGCTGCTGTCACCACTGGCATTTATGCTCCTCCTTACCAAGACAGCATTGTAAGCTTAATTCTGCCCCAAAGAAAAGAAAAAAAGAAAGAAAGACAACTTGATTTTCAATTCCAACTCAACTAATACCATCTTTTTCATATGCAGGTTCTTGCATTGGCAATGGCTTACCAATCAGTCACTGATCACCATAGGCAGCGACCACCTATCGATGATCTTGGTCTGAATGATTCCATCCCAAACCCGCCCACAGTTACCTACCCTCCAAGGCTGTTGCATCTTTAAAGAAATGTATCTGCATCGTCAGCACTTCTTACAACAGCTCCATCAATGTTTTAATGAGGAATCAGTCATATGAATGCATTAGTACCAGCATTAAAGAGATGTGTGTTGCAGCATAGGACAATTCATAATGCTTTATTAGCTTAGTGTTGAAACTGATTTTGGTAGCTGATAGTGCATAATGCTTTTATTTAATCACTTTAAATGTATGAATTTTATCATCACAACTGAATTTCAAGGTTAAAATTTTCCTTTCTTGTAAGTTTGCCATGAAAAACAACAGAAAATATTGAGTCAGAGCAATGGTTTGTCCTTTAAGATTGTCTATGATATATATTTTTTTTAGGTAAATAGATTGTCTTTGATTTGGGGCATTAAAATTCTATGTTTTTCCAATGAAAATAAATTCATCACCATCTGCTCTTCTCTTTTCCTCAATAAAATATCAGTTCAACTCTTTTGAAGAAAACACTTGAATTAGTTAATGAATTTTCATATCTTTTAATCCAAAGGAAGTGCATCACCAAAAAACCTGAATTATTTTATTTAATTTTATGTTGTGCATGTATATGTCTGGCTAGAACCAATAATCAGTTTCATTGATCAATTCAGACCCGGAGAGATTAAAAAAAAAAAAAAAAAAAATTTGTTTTCCCCCAACAACTAATGTTGAATCAGTGTGATCAATCAGTATTCCGTATCTGGCCATTTGAAGAACCAAATGGAAAATCTAAATGAGAATATCTCTTATAAGCAAGTAATTAGTAATGTCCTTGCAAGTTGCAACCATTCCAACATTGAGTTTATACTATCCAAATATTCCAAGCCAGCATCTGTAGATTACATTGACTTTATATCCTTTATGTAGTTTAGTGCTTTTTTCTTTTCTTTTTTAATTGCAAAAGACCAAGATAAAAACTGCAAGGATTACTATGATAAAGAAAAAGACAAATAAAAGAAAGCTTTGGATCTTCCACTTTTAGAAAAATTTGTGCGTCTTTTCTTTGCTTTTAAGGCACTACACCAAAATTCATTTCTGATATGTCACATCAACCAACAATATTCTAATTTCTTATTAATTGCAAATTATTATTATTACTTTTTCTATTTTTTTTTTCTCCGTATTTATGGGATAATATAAAAAGATAATTTATTTAGAAATTATAGTTGAGCCTCATAAAATATAAAGTCTATCACGGTTAAATAACCAAAAACTGATTAGAAATTTTACATATTAGGTTCACATACAACTGAAAGGAAAAAAAAATGCCATGAACTTTTTACATATTAGGTTCATCTGCAAATCTCATGTATCACTAGATATAAAGCTCAATAAGACCACAACCTTCAATATTTTATGTTTCCATCTATAGAAACATTTTGATAAGCAATGGAGATCAATTTTTTTTTTTTTTAAAAAATCAATATAATTCAAATAGAGTTTAGAAGAGGAAAAATAAACAATTATGCAGCTTCTGAACGAAATGACAATAGTTCCACCATTGAAGTTTTTGGTTCTTATTTTGTTTGTACTTTTTTTTTTTTGGGTTTTCTTTTCCTACTTTTTAATAATATGTTAAAAAGAAGATACTTTTTAATAATAGTAAATGAATGTTACAGTTTATAAGAATATGTCGTCTAACTACTTTCATAGCAAATTATGCTAATAGTTTTTTTTTATTATTACTATTATTTTTTGTTTTATTTTTTTTATTACAATGTGGAGAGGGGAGGGGGTGGGGGATTTTATTTTTATTTTATTTTTAACTTAATTCAAAGATCGAACCATAGATTCGAAATTGTACTCTCAGTGATATTGAACCAAACCTATTATGACTAAAAATTATGCTAATAATTAAGAAGAAACAACTTGAAAAATAGAGGCATGGAATTTAAGCTTCATGAATGGTCCATTATTTCTCAGCAAACAAAAATAATATATATATATATATATATATATTTTTTTTTTTGGGTCCACCATTAATATATTGATTATTTTAGGTTGATTTTAATAGCAATAACAATTTTTCTGCCACTAAAAAGTGGATCATATTCCAATATCTAACTTTTAAAGATTCCTTTAATTGGATATGGGAAGGCAAAATGCCAAATCTGTTAAATGAGGCACAAACAACTTTATGTAGTTATTAAAAAAAAAAAAATTTATGTAGAAAAAGTATTTTTTTATTTTTATTTTTATTTTTTATTTTTAACTGTGATTTATAACTTTATTATTTTATTCTTAGTCAAAGAAAAATAGAAGAAAGAAAGAAAGAAAGAAAGAAAGAAAAACAAAGTCACTTTTTTATTTTTGGGTGAAACGAGAAAACACCATTACTTTCGAATTTGAGATATCAAAATACAGGGACCAGTCTAATCATGTGGCTAGGCAACAAAATCTAAATGAAAAAGACACTGTTTTTCTAAGCAAAAAATGGTTGACTGTTTTGTTTTTCTAAACAAAAAAGAGTTGACTTTTTTGTTCCTAAGATAACAATAATAATAAATTATTACAAATCTACGGGATGGCTATTGACTAACCATAATCTCGACTGCTAATGGTAGATTTAAAATTGAAAAAGCAAAATTACTTTGGCTGTATTTCCACTTGGATCTTAAAACATATAAGAAGAAAAGGTACAGTTCTCATAAAATAATAAAAAAAAAAAAGAAGAAAGGATAAAGTTGTCCAAAACCAATATGTTTTAGCCTTGCTTAAGGGGTATACCTGACGTTTAATTGCTTCTCCCCGCTTCCCTCGCTCTCTCTCTCTCTCTCTCTACCCCCTGTTCTTTTCTGCTCTCCCTTTCTCACTCTCAATCTTCTCCTCTTCGAAGTGTTTACAAGGTCTTCTCCATTCGGTGCCGCCCTCCGTCTCTTTGTCGTTGCCGGCGACGGCTACACCCTCGTTGCCATTCGGTAAGTTTTCTCGTAATTTGTGCTTCTTTTTTTAAATATCGAATTTCGTTTTAATTTCTCATGTAATCCCCTTTGAAATGTTCATCATCAAGGTTGAATCTTTATGCTCGCAAAATTGAATTAATTATGCTGCAACAAAAGGGTCATTTTCAATTTTGAATGGCTTTTTTTTTTATTTTTTATTTTTAATAATTTCAATGGTATCTGTGACAGAAACTTTCCTCGGTGTCCAAATGGGTAAATTTCTGTTCTTGGAATTGTCACTTTTTTTCCATTTTTATTTTTTATTTTTATGTAAGATGGATATTTGAATGAATAGTTTGGGATCATGGAAAGGAACATTGATTCTTTCAAAATGATGAGCTGTGATTGCCTTCGAAGTGTTTGTTAATTTGGAGATGTTAGAATTTGATGACTTCTTAAAGATTACATATGAAAACATCGTTTGTGAGCTTAGACCAGTTGGCAGCTCTTTGAAAAACTGGATTTAGATCGGTTGCTATGGTGATGGTAGTGATGAAAAGCACCTTTAAGTTGCTTATGTCTCAGATTCTCATGGCGTAGTGAGGAAAGAACTCTATACAGATGGATTTACATGAATGAATGTGTTAAATTCTATTGAAGATAATTGGAATTAAAGGGCAGTGAAGTTGTTTCTTTTTCGCTTTCTCTTAGTTTTTTCAGTTTAAAGCATGGCTCAGAACAATTGATTCAACAGGTCAGAAATATGCTTAGTAAATAAAAACTTAAGGTCTCAGCTTGTCATGCCCTTTAACATTACCGTCACAAGCCTTCTATTTTCTTAAATTTGTTTATGGACATGATTGTTATATTATATAGTATTTGAGATTATGAGTTTCCACAATTTTCTAATTTCGTAAACAACTTTGAACCTAAAAAGAAATTTCATTTATATTTGATTGAATCTGATAAAGGGACTACTTTTTTGTGATACACTTCTTCTCTAGCCATGTTTAAGGTTCCAGATCATCAGGTTGCTGGCCACCGGGCCAGTAATGGAGTGATTGGCCCTCTCATTGATGATTCAGGGAATTTCTACAAGCCTCTTCAGAATGATGAACGTGGGTCCAAAGAGGTAGCATTCTATAAAAATTTTGCTTTAAACTCTGAAATTCCAGATCAGATCCGCAAATTTTTCCCCATCTATCATGGCACTCAGCTAATAGAGGCATCTGATGGGTCTGGCTTGCACCCCCACCTTGTTTTGGAAGATATTGTCTCTAGTCGCCCCAATCCATCTATCGCGGACATTAAGATTGGCTCTAGAACATGGTATCTGGAAGCTTCTGAAGACTACATCTCAAAATGTCTCAAGAAAGACAGAGAAACAACAAGCCTACCACTGGGGTTTCGGATTTCTGGACTGCAGATTTATGGAAGCAAAGAATCTGGAGTTTGGAAGCCTGATAAAAAGTATCTTAAAAACTTTACTGCTGACGATGTTAGATTAGTTTTGAGAAAGTTTGTTTCTTCTAACTCATTGGAAGATTCAGGTAAGGAACCGGACTGTTCTTTTGCATCAACTGTTTATGGTGGTTCTACAGGAATCTTGGCACAATTGTTAGAGCTGAAGGCATGGTTTGAAGAACAAACTATTTACCATTTCTACTCGAGTTCTGTTCTAATCGTATATGAAAAGGAGTCAATACTGAAAGGCATGAGTTCAGGTGCTACAGTTAAACTTGTTGACTTTGCACATGTCATTGAAGGCAATGGTGTTATTGATCACAACTTCTTGGGTGGGCTCTGCTCTTTGATAAAGTTTATCTCGGAGATTCTGACTTATGTACCTAATAATACATACAAAGCTTTTCCAAAAAAACCTTAGTAGAGCTGTACTTGCTGATAACAGCTGGACTCGAGGCTTTTTAAGCATCCCTCCTGCAACTCAACTGGAGGATTTTGGTATCTAATTTCTGTCTAGGCCTTAACTGTGACTGAATTTTTTTTTTTTTTTTAATTTATGTTTTATTTTATTTTTTAATTTCTTTGTGATGAATAAGCAACTTTCCTTGGAAGCCTGGCCATTGACTACTGCACCATTGACTGGCCAAGAAGCCTGACAACACAAAATAAAGGAAATTTTTCGCTCAATTTACTATGGTAGCTATTCATGAAGTAAATTATCTCCTCTTATAAATCTGCCTTTGTAGATTTTGTGTTATTTGTTCACATTTAGATCTTAAATAATTGATTGGTACAGGAAGCTGTTAGAGTGGCCTATGTGCCACTACATTTTGTTTCCTCTTGAGGTAGTCTAGCTGTGTAGATGAGAAAATCTCCTGGTATATTTCTTTCCATCTCAATTAGGTTACCCTCTGCATTGTACATATTGACCCCTTGTAAAGGATATTCACTTTTCCAGCTCCCAATTGCAGGAAATTAGGCCCCAAACTGAACCTCAAACCTCTATTTAAATGGCTAGAGTTCTTGTTGCTCATGAACACATGCATAACTGCCTCTTCTACCTTGCCACAGGCAGAGTAAGAGAACTACAATTCCCACACTCAACTTGCTTCATCTATCTATAACTTCTCTTCCCCCAGTTGTATGATGATCAAGGACTACTATTTGATCTTCAAAAACACTAATAGCTTTAGCAATGATATGACAGAGAACGTTACGCAAGCTTAGTAGTGGTTTTGACCTATGGTATTAGGGTGGTTATGAGTATTGTCTATGTTATGAAAATTGCCACCCTCGTACAAAAAAGCCTACAGCAAAGTCAATATTTCTAGAAGAAAAACATTAGCATTGCTTGTGGTTTTGGGGCTATGAACAGTTTTAACAATTTTTGAAGGTGCCTATGTTCTTGCAAACTGAAGAGCATGAAAATTTCTGATATTCATTTCTTGTCCGTTACCCAAATATCCTAGCTATAATTCAACCCCAAAGTCAAAATCTCACATCTTTGCTGCCTATGTGATGCCTTTGAATGGAAGAATTTGGTGTTTTCTTGTGTCTTGGACCAGAGCACCCTTCATCGTTGAAGCCAGATAGACTCTTCATTCTTCAAAATGTTTATTCCATCTCTGTTCATTTGTGAGCACGAACGAACAAAGATGGAGTCAAACTAAGTAAAGGGTTCAAATCCCCTTAGGGTATGTTTGGTATGTATGATTTGATTTTATTAGCTTTTATTATGTTGATCTCCATTATATAGGTTTGTACTGTATTGATATTGTACAGTGTTTGATGCATGATCTTATTGTATTATCAATTTTTATAAAAAAATTATTTTAATTGAAATAAAAATGATTATTGTTATTCATAAAGAAATTTATAAATAATTACATTATTCAAAATAAATAAATTGATTTCTACTACATTATTCATCATATATTTAATAATATATAGTATATGAGAATTAAAAAAAGAAAAAGAAAAAGAAAGAAATATTAATAATATAATTTTTTATAGTTATCGAATGAATCTTATTATAATTAACCCATTAAAAATATACCATGTGCCACATTATCATTATTTTTATTATTATAATTTGGTTTTTTAAAATATTACATTATTTTTAATATATGAGATTGAATTTTGATTAATATTCATAATAATAATTATATTATCTAAAATTTTATAATATTAAAAAAAAATGACTCATGAACTTTTTCTTGCCAGGTAAGCCCATAGAAGGAGACTATCCTTTGATCTAGGTCCATGGGAGGAGACAAAAGGCCAAAAAACCAAAAAGCCAAAAAACCAAAAAACCAAAAAAACCAAAAAAAAAAAAAAAAAATGAAAGAAAAAAAAAAAAAATCCACCGTGATTTTTCAAAAAATAAAAATAAAAAATGGAAAAGTCAAAAGTCAATTAATCCGGCATTCGTGACATCTACAATTTAGTCATTGTGGTCATCAAACCAAACGCACAAAAATAACCGATTTGAATATGTTACTTCGTAATGCTGTCGACCTGTTCTGACCAAATGTGGTAATCACTAGAACACGGTTTATTATTATAATTATTGACTAAATTATTCAAGTAAACGATAACATTATATATATATATATATACATGTTCTCATAGTAAACGTCATATTTCGTGGTAAATATTGTTTTCACATTAAATTTTTAATTTCTTTTGCAAAAAGGATGTGATTATTTTATTTTATTTTTCTTTCTATAGTATATATATATATATATATATATTGTTTTTGCACTTTGACATTAGTATAGCACTTGCAACTGGGAATAATAATATTTGACGGCTCACTCATACACTGATGGGTAATGTGATAGGAATGTAACTTACTTTAAAAAAAAAAAAAAAAAAAAGAGGAAAAAAAAAAAAAAGACATAGACGTGGTCAGTGCCAGTTTAAATGTAAGGCAAGTGAGGCCATTATTTAGGAACCCACAATGAGAGAAAAGGATCTAAAAATTATATAATATATGTATTTATGTTTAATTTTGTTAATTTATTATATAGCAATTTTGTTTTTGTTTTCTTTTTTTTTTTAATGAAACATAAGACTTTTTATTTTTATTTTTAAGACTTATTAATTTTTAAACTTTTAAATTGGAATCAATCAAGCAATTATATGCATACATTTTTAATTATTTTTTTCGATAAATAGCAAGCTAATCAAGCTGATATTATTCACATTCAATATGCATTAAACACTTCTGCATTAAATTAAATTATTCTTTCTACATGTGATCAACAAAATTCTTTCTTAAGGAAGGTATTTTAAAATTTCAACTAGTAATCTTTCATGCCAAAAGAAGAAAAAAAAAAAAATATATATATATATATATATAAATATATAAATTGAATGTTTAATTTAAAATATATATATATATATATATTTAAGGTCTTGTTAATTTTTGCCTTAGGCGACCCAAACAGGTCGAGCCGGCCTGGGTGCGGGATGCATAAAGCTGGCTCAGATGTATTCTAATTCAACCATCCAATTAAAGTATAAATGAAGTAGGTTTTTTAGAACTTTAAAAATGTCAAAATAACATTTTGTTTCTTTTCAAAATTAAGATAGTGCTTGAGACGGGCTTTCAACCATTTCATACTCGCTATTCACAAACGGTTAAAAAAAAGAAAAAAGAAAAAAAAAGGAACTTATTTATGCTTGTTTCAATATATATATATTTATAGATATATAATCTTTTAAAGCAGCCATCCATCTCAGTTAAGTAGAATAAAGAATTGCGTAAAATAATGGGTGTAGTTCAGTATTTGGTGAGTTTTGTTTTGATCTTTAGTATGCTCTTCTTCCAAGTACTACTACTACTACTAGTAGTGCTAGTAGAAGTGCTTCTTTGTATTTGTATTTGAAGAATGAGGCAGTAAATAATCCATCCTATGTTTTTGCTGCTACTGGGACTGTTCTATCTCTAACATCACCATCACCACCAAAACCAAACAGTCCTCCCAAACCAGGCCCTGTACCAGCAAGGAGACGGTCACGGCGACAGGGACCGGTAACTCCTCCACCGCCACAGCTTCTCCAGTCATCTATACCACCACCACCACAGTTGCCGCCACTGCAGCATCACTGATGTCATGGCTGGTGGTGCTCTGCTTTACCACCTTGTTTATATTCTTATATTTGTATTAATGACAGAATAATTACGGTTATAAAAATATAGATAATTAGAATTTCCACCTTTAATTAGGTAATTGTGTACTTCCATTAATCAATCGCTTGTATGGCTAATTGAGAGTTTTAGTTTGTTCTATATTTCTCTTTTGATCTATAAATTGTGAGAAATTAATAAGCTAACACCTTTATATCGGTTTAGCAAAAATACATTTTCATTTTCACAAATTATGGAAACTGTTGGGGTAAATCCAACCTTCTGTCGTCTCTCCTCGTAACAGTAACATTTCAAAGAAAGAAAAATTTGATATAAATAAAAAAAATAGATGTACTAAATAAATCAAAACAATTTAGGTAATTGTTATTAATAATGAAGAATACAAATAAAATTTCAAATAAGAATAACTAAAAATGTTTTACTAATTTTAGCAGCCTCTAAAAAAAATTAAAAAATTAATTAGATAGTTTTTTATATTATAGTTTAGAGG